>NC_135296.1:1539610-1648889 GCF_051311805.1 Agelaius phoeniceus
TCCCCTGTGCCCATCCCCCCCCCCCACTGCCCACCCGTGCCCCGCCCCGCCGCGGTGCCCTCACCTGTCCCGGGCAGCAGCGCCCAGCCCGCGGTGTAGCAGGGCCCGATGCCCTCCGGCCGCGGCTGCCCGGCCCGGCTGACGCAGCCCAGCTGCACGAAGTCGCTGCACTCCGCGGGCGGCTGCAGCTGCAGCAGCGCCACGTCCAGCCCGGGTGGCGCCGCGCCCGCCGCACCCGCCGCACCTGCGCCTCGGGGCCGGGGTCGCTCAGGTCGGCGGCGCCCAGCACCACCCGCCAGGCGCTGACGTTCCTGGGGACACCGGGCACCGTCAGGGGGAGCTGAGACCGCCCGGGACAGCGGGGGTAGCGGGGGGGACAGCGTGGAGCGTCCCGGGGCTGCCCCAGATCATCCCAGAGCCGCCCAAGCCATCCTGGAGCATCCCTGACAAGCCCAGAGCCGCCCAAGGCCATCCTGGAGCATCCCTGACAATCCCAGAGCTTCCCAAGGCCATCTGGAGCATCCCTGACAATCCCAGAGCCGCCCAAGCCATCCTGGAGCATCCCTGACAATCCCAGAGCTTCCCAAGGCCATCCTGGAGCATCCCTGATAATCCCAGAGCTTCCCAAGGCCATCCCGGGGCCATCCCGGAGCTTTCCAGGACCACCCCAGATCATCCCAGGTCATCCCTGATTATCCTGGATCATCCCAGGGGCCATCCTGAGACCATCCTGGATCATCCCAGGGCCATCCCAGACCATTCCGGATCATCCTGGGGCCATCCCAGACCATCCCAGATCATCCCAGAGAGTCCCAGGGCCATCCTGAGACCATCCTGGATCATCCCAGGGCCATCCCAGACCATCCCAGATCATCCCAGAGCGTCCCAGGGCCATCCAGAGCATCCTGGAGCCCCCCAAGGCCATCCCAGACCCTCCCAGATAATCCCAGGTCATCCCGGACCATCCTGGGGCCATTCCGGATCATCCCAGATTGTCCTGGATCATCCCAGGGCCATCCCGAGGCCATCCGGACCATCCCTGATAATCCCAGATCTTCCAAGGTCACCCTGAGGCCATCCCAGCAAATCCCAGATCATCCAGGACCATCCTGGGGCCATTCCAGATCATCCCGGAGGGTCCAAGATCATCCCAGGTCATCCTGGAGCATCCCAGGACTATCCTGGGGCCATCTGAGATCATCCTGGAGCATCCCAGGGCCATCCTGGTCATCCCAGATTGTCCTGGATCATCCCAGGACTATTCCAGATCATCCTGGAGGGTCCAAGATCATCCCAGGCCATTATGGAGCATCCCAGATTATCCCATGCCATCCTGGGGCCATTCTGGAGCCCCCCAGGGCCATCCTGGAGCCACCCCAGAGCCTCCTGGAGGATCCCGGGGCCATCCCACATCTTCCTGCATCATTCCGGACCATCCTAGGGCCAGCCAGGGCCACCCTGGGGCCATCCTGGATCATCCCAAAGCCCCTTGAGGCCATCCTGGAGCATCCCAGAGCCTCCCGAAGCCTCCTGAAGCTCCCCAGGGCCATCTCAGACCTTCTCAGGACCATCCCAAAGCTCCCCAGAGCATCCCAGCACCTCCCAGAGGATCCCAGAGCCTCCTGAGGCATCCTGAGTCCCCCAGCACCTCCTGGCACCTCCCGGAGCCTCCTGGGACCATTCTGGATCATCCCAGGACCATCCCTGGGCCATCCCAGAGCCATCCTGGACCATTCCAGATCATCCTGGCCCATCCCGGCTCATACCAGGGTCCATCCCAGCCAACCCTGGATAATCCCAAAGGCCCCCAGTCCCATCCCAGACCCATCCCAGCCCAGCTCGGTCCCATCCCAGCCCATCCCAGGGCTATCCCCGACCCATCCAGCCTATCCTGGGCCCATCCCGGCCCATCCCAGGGCTATCCCCGACCCATCCCAGACCCATCCCAGACCCATCCCAGACCCATCCCGGCTCATCCCGGCCCATCCCAGGGCTATCCCAGACCCATCCCAGCCTATCCTGGGGCCCATCCCAGACCATCCCGGCCCTTTCTGGGACCATCCTGGCCCAATATCATGCCCACCCTGGCCCATCCCGCTCCCATCCCAGCCCATCCTGGGTCTGTCCCGGTCCATCCCGCTCCCATCCCAGCCCATCCCGGTCGTATGCCGGGTCTATCCCAGCCCATCCCAGCCCATCCCGGGTCTGTCCAGTCCCATCCCAGCCCATCCGGTCCCATCCCGGCTCTATCCCAGCCCATCCCAGCCCATCTCAGCCCATCCCGGGTCTGTCCCTCTCCCATCCCAGCCCATCCTGGCCTATCCCGGGTCTATCCCAGCCCATCCCAGCCCATCCCAGTCCCACCCCAGCCCATCCCAGCCCATCCCAGCCCATCCCGGGTCTGTCCTGGCCCATCCCGGCCCATCCCGGGTCTGTCCCGGTCCCACCCCAGCCCATCCCAGCCCATCCCAGCCCACCCCAGCCCATCCCAGCCCATCCCGGCCCATCCCGGGTCTGTCCTGGCCCATCCCGGCCCATCCCGGGTCTATCCCAGCCCACCCCAGCCCATCCCAGCCCATCCCAGCCCATCCCGGTCCCACCCCAGCCCATCCCAGCCCATCCCGGGTCTGTCCCGGTCCCACCCCAGCCCATCCCGGGTCTGTCCCGGGTCTGTCCCGGTCCCAGCCGGGTCTGTCCCCGCTCACCGGGGCAGGCAGCGGGCCGCGGTCAGCAGCCAGCCGGGGGCGATCAGGCTCCCGCCGCACACGTGGCCGCTGCCGGCCCGCAGCGGGTCCTGGATGCTCGCCAGCCCCGGCCAGGCCCCGGGAACCGCCCCGGAGCCGCCGCCGAACTCCTCGGCCATGGGCTGGAGACCGCAGGTACCGCTGGGGGACGGGGACAGACATGGGGACAGGGACAGGGACAGGGACAGGGACAGGGACAGGGACAGACATGGGGACAGGGACAGGGACAGACATGGGGACGGGGACAGACATGGGGACAGGGACAGAGGGACACAGGGACAGACATGGGGACAGGGACGGACATGGGGACAGGGACAGACATGGGGACAGGGACAGGGACAGGGACACAGGGACGGGGACAGAGGGACTGGAACAGGGACAGCCATGGGGACAGGGATGGGGACAGGGACAGAGGAGACAGAGGGACAGGGACAGAAGGACAGAGGGACAGGGACAGAGGGACAGGGGACAGGGATGCGGACAGGGACAGAGAGACAGAGGACACAGGGACAGAGGGACAGGGATGGGGACAGGGACAGGGATGTGGACAGGGATGGGGACAGAGGGACAGAGGGACAGGGACAGAGGGACAGGGGACAGGGACTGCGACACGGAACGGGGACAGGGATGGTGGCACGGGGACAGGAACATCCCCCAGGGCGTGGCTGTGCCCCTGGCTCTGCCTGAGCGGCTGTGCCAGCCCTGGGCTGTGACAGGGACAGGGACACGGGGACAGGGACACCCCAACAACACCGGACAGGGACACAGCGACACTGGGACACGGGGACAGGGACACCCCGATACAGGGACAGGACCCCGACACAGGGACAGGGACCCCCAGCGCCACACGAGTCCCCTTGGTGGTGCCAGAGCCTGGCACGGGCACGGGGCTGGGACCCTCCCGGGCTTCGGTGACCTCGGGACCCTCGGGGACCCTCGGGGGACCTTGGGGACCCTGGGAACCTCAGGACAACCCTCAGGGGACACTCGGGGACCCTCGGGGACACCCTCAGGTGACAATGGGGACACTCAGGTGACCTCGGGGACACTCAGGGGACCCTGGGGACTCAGGACACCCTCAGGGGACACTCGGGTGACCTTGGGGACCCTCGGGGGACCTTGGGGACCCTCAGGGGACCTCGGGGACCCTCGGGTGTCGCCTACTCGCAGGAGTCCCAGGTGGCGCGGGAGGGCGCGGCCGCGGCCAGCAGGAGCAGGAGCCAGAGCGGAGCCATGCTGGGGACAGGGGACAGCGGCAGCGCCCCGAGGGTCCCCGAGGGTCCCCCCCGGCGCCGAGGGTCCCGCCGGCCCGGGGATGACGTCACAGAGCGGCCCCGGTTCCGCCCGGGACCGTCACAGAGCGGTGGAACCGGGGCAGGGACCGGGACGGCCCCGGGGGCTCCGGGCGGCCTCGGGCACTGCCGGGAACGCCCGGACCAGAATCCCCAGCAGGAAACTGCATTCCTAAAACATCCCAGAAACGCTCGTCCCAAAATCCCATCCCAAAAATCCCATCCCAAAATACCCCAAAAGCCCCATCCCAAAATACCCCAATATCCCCGTCCCAAAATACCCCAAAATCCCCATCCCAAAAATCCCATCCCAAAATACCCCAAAATACCCATCCAAAAAATCCCATCCCAAAATACCCCAAAATCCCAATCCCAAAATACCCCAAAATCCCCACCCCAAAAATCCCACCCCAAAATACCCCAAAAACCCCATCCCAAAAATCCCATCCCAAAATACCCCAAAATCCCCATCCCAAAAATCCCATCCCAAAATACCCCAAAATCCCCATCCCAAAAATCCCATCCCAAAATACCCCAAAATACCCAAAAAGCACCATCCCAAAAATCTCATCCCAAAATACCCCAAAATCCCAATCCCAAAATACCCCAAAATCCCCACCCCAAAAATCCCATCCCAAAATACCACAAAATCCCCACCCCAAAAATCCCATCCCAAAATACCCCAAAATCCCCACCCCAAAAATCCCATCCCAAAATATCCCAAAATCCCCATCCCAAAAATCCCATCCCAAAATATCCCAAAAGCTCCATCCCCAAATACCCCAAAATCCTCATCCCAAAATACCCCAAAATCCCCATCCAAAAATGCCCCAAAATTCCCATCCCAAAAATCCCATCCCAAAATCCCCATCCCAAAAATCCCATCCCAGAATTGCATTCCCAGAATTCCCATCCCAGAATTGCATTCCCAAAATTCCCATCCCAGAATACCCCAAAAACCCCATCCCAAAATTGTCATCCCAGAATTCCCGTCCTAGAATTGTATTCCCAAAATTCCCATCCAAAAATCCCATCCAGAATTGCATTCCCAAAATTGCCATCCCAGGATTCCCATCCCAAAATTCCCATCCCAAAATATGCCAAAAAACTCCCATCCTAAAATTCCCATCCCAGAATTCCCATTTTCACCCCAAAATCATTTTCATCCCAAAAATCCCTGTTTGTAAACAGGGGAAGGTTCTCAGCAGGGAATTTTTTAAATTTTAATTTTAATTTTAATTTTAATTTTAATTTTTTTTTAATTTTTATTTATTTTTCTTTTTATAAAACTCAATTTTTCTCTTTGCAAATGGGGGAAGGTTGTCAGCAAGAATTATATTTATATTTATATTTATATTTATATTTATATTTATATTTATATTTATATTTATATTTACAAACATCCATTTTTCTCTTTGCAAACACGGGAAGTTTCTCAGCAAAGAATTTATTTTTTATTTTTACAAAAATACAATTTTCTCTTGGCAAACAGGAAGGTTCTCAGCAGGGAGTAATATTTATATTTATATATTTATATATTTATATTTACATCATTTAATATTTAATATATAATATTTAATGTTAATATTTAATATTTAATATTTATATTTATATTTATATTTATATTGATTTACAAATATCCATTTTTCTCTTTGTAAACAGGGGCAGGTTCTCAGCAGGGAATTTATTTTTTATTTTAATTTTTAAAAATTTTTTATTTTTATTACTTTATTTTTATTTTTATTTATTTTTATAAAGCTCCTTTTTTTTTGCAAACATGGGAAGGTTCTCAGCAGGGAGTTTATCTATATCTTTATCTTTATCTTTATCTTTATCTTTATCTTTATCTTTATCTTTACAAACATCCATTTTTCTCTTTGCAAACAGGAAGTTTCTCAGCAGGGAGTCATACTTTATATATTTATATTTATACTTATATTATCTATATTTATATGTATATTTATATTTACAAATATTCATTTTTCTCTTGGCAAACAGGAAGTTTCTCAGCAGGGAGTCATATTTATATTTATATATTTATATATTTATATATTTATATATAAATATATTTATATATTTATATATTTATATAAATATATATTTATATATTTATAGGTTAGTTCTATTTCTATTTCTATTTCTATTTCTATTTCTATTTCTATTTCTATTTCTATTTCTATTTCTATTTATATATATGTATATTTATATGTATATTTATATTACAAACATCCATTTTTCTCTTTGCAAACACGGGAAGCTTCTCAGCAGAGAATTTATTTTTTATTTTTACAAAAATACATTTTTCTCTTGGCAAACAGGAAGGTTCTCAGCAGGGAGTAATATTTATATTTATATTTACATCATTTAATATTTATATTTATATTTATATTTATATTTATATTGATTTACAAATATCCATTTTTCTCTTTGTAAACAGGGGCAGGTTCTCAGCAGGGAATTTATTTTTTTATTTTAATTTTTAAAAATTTTTTATTTTTATTTCTTTATTTTTATTTTTATTTATTTTTATAAAGCTCCTTTTTTTTTTGCAAACATGGGAAGATTCTCAGCAGGGAGTTTATCTTTATCTTTATCTTTATCTTTCTCTTTACATACATCCATTTTTCTCTTTGCAAACAGGAAGTTTCTCAGCAGGGAGTCATATATATTTATATATTTATATATTTATATATTTATATATTTATATATTTATATATTTATATATGTATATATTTATATATTTATATAAAATATATTTATAATTATAGGTTAGTTATATTTATATGTATATTTATATGTATATTTATATTTATATATATATGTATATGTATATGTATATGTATATTTATATTTACAAACATCCATTTTTCTCTTGGCAAACAGGAAGTTTCTCAGCAGGGAGTCATATTTATATTTATATATGTATATATGTATATATGTATATATGTATATATTTATATATTTATATGTTTATATATTTATATTTATATATTTATATATTTATATATATTTACAAACATCCATTTTTCTCTTTGCAAACAGGGGAAGCTTCTCAGCAGAGAATTTATTTTTTATTTTTACAAAAATACATTTTTCTCTTGGCAAAGAGGACGTTTCTCAGCAGGGAGTCATATTTATATTTATATATTTATATTTACATCATTTAACATTTAATATTAATATTAATATTAATATTAATATTAATATTAATATTAATATTAATATGCATGTTTATATTAATATTTATTTACAAATATCCATTTTTCTCTTTGCAAACAGGGGAAGGTTCTCAGCAGAGAATTCATTTTTTATTTTTACAAAAATACATTTTCCTCTTGGCAAACAGGACGTTTCTCAGCAGGGAGTCATATTTATATTTATATATTTATATATTTATATATTTATATATTTATATATTTATATATTTATATATTTATATATAAATATATTTATATATTTATATATTTATATATTTATATATATATATTTATATTTATATTTATATTTATATTTATATTTACAAACATCCATTTTTCTCTTTGCAAACAGGGGAAGCTTCTCAGCAGAGAATTTATTTTTTATTTTTACAAAAATACAATTTTCTCTTGGCAAACAGGAAGTTTCTCAGCAGGGAATTTTTATTTATTTTTAAATGTTTCTTTTCCTTTTGCCCAGGCTCCATTTCACTGTCCCAGGGCTCAGGGCCCTTTTTTCAGGCTCTCCAGGAATTGCCGCTCGCTCTCCAGGAAATCCTGGTCCTGAGGGGGGCGAGGGGCCCGGCCTGAGCCCAGCCGGGAGCTCCGGGCCCTTCCAGAAGGTTCTGAGCCCCCACCAGCCCAGCCCCGGCCATTCCCAATCCCTTCTCCTTTGCCTTCCACCGACAAACCCCACAAAGCTCCCCTGGCCAGTCCCAAACCCTTCCCTCATTCCCAAACCCTTCCCTCATTCCCAAACCCTTCCCTCATTCCCAAAACATTTCCCAGACAGTCCCAAACCCTTCCCTCATTCCCAAACCCTTTTCTCATTCCCAAACCCTTCCCTCAGTCCCAAACCCTTCCCTCATTCCCAAACCCTTCCCTCAGTCCCAAACCCTTCCCTCAGTCCCAAAACATTTCCCAGACAGTCCCAAACCCCTTCCCCCAATCCCAAAACCCTCTCCCCCAATCCCAAACCCTTCCCCACAATCCCAAACCCTTTCCCCACAATCCCAAATTCTTTCCCCACAATCTTAAACCTTTTCCCTCATTCCCAAAACAGTCCCAAACCCTTTCCCCCATTCCAAATCTGTTTCCCCCAATCCCAAACCCTCTCCCCCAATCCCAAACCCTTCCCCACAATCCCAAACCCTTTCCCCCATTCCCAAACCCTTTCCCCCAATCCCCATTCCCAAACCCTTTCCCCCAACCCCAAACCCCTTCCCACAATCCCAAACCCTTTCCCCCCATTCCCAAACCCTTTCCCACAATCCCAAACCCTTTCCCCCAATCCCAAAACCCTTCCCACAACCCTAAACCCCTTCCCAGAATCCCAAACCCTTTCCCCCCATTCCCAAACCCTTTCCCCACAATCCTAAACCCTTTCCCCCATTCCCAAACCCTTTCCCCACAATCCTAAACCCTTTCCCCCAATCCCAAACCCTTTTCCCACAGTCTCAAACCCCTTCCCAGAATCCCAAACCCTTTCCCCCAGTCCCAAACCCTTTCCCCCAATCCCAAACCCTTTCCCCCCATTCCCAAACCCTTTCCCACAATCCCAAACCCTTTCCCTCCAGTCCCAAACCCTTTCCCCCCAGTCCCAAACCCTTTCCCCCAGTCCCAAACCCTTTCCCCCAATCCCAAACCCTTTCCCCCCAATCCCAAACCCTTTCCCCCAATCCCAAACCCTTTCCCCCATTCCCAGTGCCCCCATTCCCATCCCCACTCCGGTCCCCACCATCCTGGCGCGGTGTTTCAGCAGCAGGACGTGTCCGTAGAGTGCGGCCGCGCTGTCCCCGCTGTCCCCAAGGAGTGTCCCCAAGGCTGGCAGGAACCCGGGAGCCCCTGCAGGAGGGGACAGCAGAGTGTCCCCAATGTCCCCAAGGAGTGTCCCCAAGGCTGGCAGGAACCCGGGAGCCCCTGCAGGAGGGGACAGCAGAGTGTCCCCAATGTCCCCAAGGAGTGTCCCCAGGGCTGGCAGGAGCCCGGGAGCCCCTGCAGGAGGGGACAGCAGAGTGTCCCCAATGTCCCCAAGGAGTGTCCCCAAGGCTGGCAGGAGCCCAGGAGCCCCTGCAGGAGGGGACAGCAGAGTGTCGCTGTCCCCAGTGTCCCCAGTGTCCCCAAGGAGTGTCCCCAAGGCTGGCAGCAGCCTGGGAGCCCCTGCAGGAGGGCACAGCGGAGCGTGGGTGTGACCCCCCAGGTGTGTGTCCCCAGCAGTGTCCCTGTCCCCAGCAGTGTCCCTGTCCCCAGCGTTGTCCCTGTCCCCAGCAGTGCTCCCATACCCAGTGCTGTCCCCATACTCAGCACTGTCCCCATAGCAAGCAGTGTCCCCAAACCCAGCAATGTCCCTGTCCCCAGCAGTGTCCCCGTCCTTGGCAGTGTCTCCAGTGCTGTCCCCAGCAGTGTCCCTGTCCCCATACCCAGCGTTGTCCCCGTCCCTGGCAGTGTCCCCAGCATTGTCCCCATACCCAGTGGTGTCTCCAGTGTTGTCCCTGTCCCTGGCAGTGTCCCCAGCAGTGTCCCTGTCCCCAGCATTGTCCCCATACCCAGCGCTGTCCCCAGCAGTGTCCTTGTCTGTGGCAGTGTCCCCAGCAGTGTCCCTGTCCCCAGCACTGTCCCTGTCCCCAGCAGTGTCCCCATACCCAGCAGTGTCCCCAGCAGTGTCCCCGTCCCTGGCAGTGTCCCTGGCAGTGTCCCCAGTGCTGTCCCCAGCGGTGTCCCTGTGCCCAGTGCTGTCCCCATACCCAGCAGTGTCCCTGTCCCCACACCCAGCGTTGTCCCCATCCCTGGCAGTGTCCCCAGTGCTGTCCCTGTCCCCAGCAGTGTCCCTGTCCCCAGCATTGTCCCCATACCCAGCACTGTCCCCAGCGCTGTCCCCGTCCCTGGCAGTGTCCCTGGCAGTGTCCCTGTCCCCATACCCAGCGTTGTCCCCGTCCCGGGCAGTGTCCCCAGCAGTGTCCCTGTCCCCATACCCAGCAGTGTCCCTGGCAGTGTCCCCAGCATTGTCCCCATACCCAGCGTTGTCCCCGTCCCTGGCAGTGTCCCTGGCAGTGTCCCTGGCAGTGTCCCCAGCGTTGTCCCTGTCCCCAGCGCTGTCCCTGTCCCCAAGGCGGGGCCCAGCTCCTCCTGCAGCTCCCGGAGCTGCTCCCGCTGCCGCTCCAGGCTCCGCCGGCCCTGCAGGAACCGGAACGGGAACGGTGGGAATGGGAAAGGTGGGAATGGGAAAGGTGGGGAATGTGGGAATGGGAAATGGGGGAATGGGGAATGTGGGAAATGTGGGAATGGGAAACGGGGGAATGGGAAATGGGGGAATGGGAAATGGAGGAATGGGAAAGGTGGGAATGGGAAATGTGGGAAATGTGGGAATGTGGGAAAGGGAAAAGTGGGAAAGGTAGGAATGGGAAAGGTGGGAATGTGGGAAATGTGGGAATGGGAAATGTGGGGAATGTGGGAATGGGAAATGTGGGAATTAAGGAAGGGGGATTTTCTGGAGAGGGGAATTTTTGGGAGGGGGGGATTTTTCTGAGGAGATTTCCCGGGGAGGGGGGGATTTTTTTGGGGAGGGGGATTTTCTGGGGAGGGGGGATTTTCTGGGGAGGGGGGATTTTCCAGGGGTATTTTCCAGGGGTGTTTTCCAGGGAAGGAGGGGGGTATTTGCCTGTGTGAGGCGCTGCTCCTGCTGCCGCAGCCGCTCCTGCTGCTCCTGCAGCTCCTGCAGCCGCTGCCGCTGCTCCTGCTGCGCCCGGCGCGACTCCCGCAGCGCCCGCTGGCCCTCCTGCTGCTGCTGCAGTGAGCGCTGCAACCCCAGGAACGGGAATGGGGATTGGGGAATGGGGAATGGGAATGGGGATGGGGATGGGGATGGGCTGGCCCTCCTGCTGCTGCTGCAGCGAGCGCTGCAACGCCGGGAATGGGGAATGGGAACGGGAATGGGAATGGGAATGGGGATGGGCTGGCCCTCCTGCTGCTGCTGCAGCGAGCGCTGCAACCCCGGGAACGGGAATGGGGATTGGGGAATGGGAATGGGAATGGGGATGGGAATGGGCTGGCCCTCCTGCTGCTGCTGCAGCGAACGCTGCAACACCGGGAACGGGAATGTGAACGGGAATGGGAATGGGAATGGGGATGGGGATGGGCTGCCCCTCCTGCTGCTGCTGCAGCGAGCGCTGCAACCCCGGGAACGGGAATGGGAACGGGAATGGGAATGGGGAATGGGAATGGGGATGGGCTGGCCCTCCTGCTGCTGCTGCAGCGAGCGCTGCAACCCCAGGAACGGGAATGGGGATTGGGGAATGGGAATGGGGATGGGGATGGGCTGCCCCTCCTGCTGCTGCTGCAGCGAGCGCTGCAACGCCGGGAATGGGAATGGGGATTGGGGAATGGGAATGGGAATGGGGATGGGGAATGGGGAATGGGAATGGGAATGGGGAATGGGAATGGGGAATGGGAAGGGGGAATGGGAATGGGAATGGGGTTATGGGGAATGGGGAATGGGGAATGGGAATGGGGAATGGGAATGGGGAATGGGAAGGGGGAATGGGAATGGGAATGGGGTTATGGGGAATGGGGAATGGGGAATGGGAATGGGGAATGGGAATGGGGATGGGGAATGGGAATGGGAATAGGAATGGGAATGGGAATGGGGATGGGCTGCCCCTCCTGCTGCTGCTGCAGCGAGCGCTGCAACGACGGGAACGGGAACGGGAACGGGAATGGGAATGGAGATTGGGGAATGGGAATGGGAACAGGAACAGGAATGGGGATGGGGAATGGGGAATGGGGAATGGGAATGGGAACGGGGAATGGGAATGGGGAATGGGGAACGGGGAATGGGAATGGGAATGGGGATGGGGAATGGGGATGGGGAATGGGAATGGGAATGGGGATGGGGAATGGGGAATGGGGATGGGAATGGGGAATGGGGAATGGGGATGGGAATGGGGAATGGGGAATGGGGATGGGAATGGGGAATGGGAATGGGGAATGGGGATGGGAATGGGGAATGGGGATGGGGAATGGGGAATGGGGATGGGAATGGGGAATGGGGAATGGGGATGGGCTGCCCCTCCTGCTGCTGCTGCAGCGAGCGCTGCAACGCCGGGAATGGGAATTGGAATGGGAATGGGGATGGGAATGGGGAATGGGAATGGGGAATAGGGAATGGGAATGGGGAATAGGGAATGGGAATGGGGAATGGGCATGGGAATGGGAATGGGGAATGGGAATGGGCTGCCCCTCCTGCTGCTGCTGCAGCGAGCACTGCAACGCCGGGAACGGGAATGGGAATGGGGAACGGGAATGGGGAATGGGGAATTGGGACAGGAATGGGGATGGGGAATGGGAATGGGGATGGGGAATGGGAATGGGGAATGGGAATGGGGATGGGCTGCCCCTCCTGCTGCTGCTGCAGCGAGCGCTGCAACGCCAGGAATTGGGAATGGGAACGGGAATGGGAATGGGGATGGGGATGGGGAATGGGGATGGGGAATGGGGAATGGGAATGGGACAGGGAATGGGAACGGGACAGGGAATGGGAACGGGACAGGGAATGGGACCAGGACTGGGACAGGGAATAGCACCAGGACAGGGGGAACGGCACTGGGATGGGAATGGCCCCAGGCATGGCTCAGGGGGATGTGGAGCCCCAGTTCCCAGGGGATGTGGAGCCCCAGCTCGGGGGATGTGGAGCCCCAGTTCCCAGGGGATGTGGAGCCCCAGCTCCCAGGGGATGTGGAGCCCCAGCTCCCAGGGGATGTGGAGCCCCAGCTCAGGGGATGTGGAGCCCCAGCTCAGGGGAATTTGGAGCCCCAGCTCAGGGGATGTGGAGCCCCAGCTCCCAGGGGATGTGGAGCCCCAGCTCCCAGGGGATGTGGAGCCCCAGTTCCCAGGGGATGTGGAGCCCCAGCTCAGGGGGATGTGGAGCCCCAGCTCAGGGGGACGTGGAGCCCCAGCTCAGGGGGATGTGGAGCCCCAGTTTAGGGGGATGTGGAGCCCCAGCTCAGGGGGACGTGGAGCCCCAGCTCCCAGGGGATGTGGAGCCCCAGCTCCCAGGGGATGTGGAGCCCCAGCTCAGGGGATGTGGAGCCCCAGCTCAGGGGGATGTGGAGCCCCAGCTCAGGGGATGTGGAGCCCCAGCTCAGGGGGATGTGGAGCCCCAGCCCTGCTCCCAGCTGTCAGTTCCAGCCCGGATGCTCCGTTTACCTCTGCCAGGTCACGGATCTCCTCCTCCCGCTCCTGCAGGCACTGCTCAGCCCTCAGAACCTTCTCCTTCTGCAGCCTCAGCTCCCGCCAGGCCTCCTCCAGCTCCTCCCTGTCCCTCTCCAGCTGCTCCTCCTTGGATCTCATCTCCCTGCTCCGGAACTTCAGCTCTGCCTGATCCTGGGGTGGGGCACAGCAAACCTCACCTGTCCCGTCCCTTGGAGCAGGGGGAGAGGAGGTGCTTTGGGAGCACCTTTGGGTGCGCTTCGGGGACCTTGGCCAGGCTCCTCAGCGCCGTGTCCAGGCCCAGGGCGCGCTCCTTGTGCTGCTCCTCCCGCTCCCGGCCCAGCCGCTCCCGCGAGCGCAGCTCGGCCCAGGCGGCCGCCAGGCGCCGCCGCTCCTCGGAGCGCTCCCGCAGCTCCGCCCGCTGCTCCTCCAGCCACGCGCCCTGCGGGGACCGGGCACGGCTCCAGGCTCCGGGCTCTGCCCTCCTACAGCCCGGCCCTGCCGCTCCCGGCGGCGAATCACAGAGGCCGCTCCAGCCCCGGAGCTCCGGCCCGGGGTGGGCGTCCAGAGGCTTGACCTGAGCCCCGAGCCCTGCTCCCATCCTGGCTGGTCCTGAGCTCCTTCCAGCCCCGAGGTCTGCTCCCACCCTGGCTGGTCCTGAGCCCCTTCCAGTCCCGAGCCCTGCTCCCATCCTGGCTGGTTCTGGGCCCCTTTCCCAGTCCTGGTTGGTTCCGAGCCCCTTTCCCAGTCCCACTCCCATCCTGGCTGGTTCTGAGATTTTTTCTCAGTCCCACTCCTGCTCAGATGGTTCTAAGTCCCTTCCAGTTCCCCTCCTGCTGGTCCTGAACCCTTTTCCCTGTCCTGACTGGTCCTGAGCCCTTTTCCCAGCCCAGTTCCCATCCTTGCTGGTTCTGAGCGCCTTCCAGTTCCCATCCTGGTTGGTTCTGAGCCCTTTTCCCAGTCCTGGCTGGTCCTGAGCCCTTTTCCCAGCCCTGCTCCCACCCTGCTGCTTCTGTGCCCCTTTTCCAGCCCAGTTCCCATCCTGGCCGGTCCTGAGCCCTTTATCCAACCCTGCTCCCATCCTGGCTGGTTCTGAGACTTTTTCCCAGTCCCACTCCTGCCCAGATGGTTCCAAGCCCCTTCCAGTTCCCATCCTGCTGGTCCTGAGCCCTTTTCCCAGTCCTGATTCCCATCCTGGTTGGTTCTGAGCCCCTCTCCCATTCCAGTTCCCATCCAGGTGGTTCTGAGCCCTTTTCCCAGTCCCACTCCCATCCAGGTGGTTCCAAGCCCTTTCCAGTTCCCATCCTGGCTGGTTCCGAGCCCCTTTCCCAGTCCCACTCCCATCCTGGCTGCCTCTGAGCTCCTTCCAGTTTCCATCCTGGCTGGTTCTGGGCCCCTTTTCCCAGTCCTGCCTGGTTCCAAGCCCCTTTCCCAGTCCTGCTCCCATCCTGGTTGATTCTGAGCCCCTTTTCCCAGTCCTGGTTGGTTCTGAGCCCCTTTCCCAGTCCTGCTCCCATCCTGGCTGGTTCTGAGACTTTTTCCCAGTCCCACACCTGCCCAGATGGTTCCAAGCCCCTTCCAGTTCCCATCCTGGCTGGTCCTGAACCCTTTTCCCAGTCCCACTCCCATCCAGGTGGTTCCAAGCCCCTTCCAATTCCCATCCTGCTGGTTCTGAGCCCCTCTCCCATTCCAGTTCCCATCCCAGCTGGTTCTGAGCCTCTCTCCCAGTCCTGCTCCCATCCTGGCTGGTTCTGAGCCCCCTCCCCACCCCAGTCCCTCCCAGAGCGGGTCCAGGCCCCCACCCTGGCATCCCCCAGTGGTTCCCTGGGGGAGCCTCAGCCCCTCCCTGCTCGGGGCTCACCTGGGGCTCACCTGGGGCTCACCTGGGCCCTGTCCCCTCTCACCTGGGGCTCACCTGGGCCCTGTCCCCGCTCACCTGGGGCTCACCTGGGGCTCACCTGGGCCCTGTCCCCGCTCACCTGGGGCTCACCTGGGCCCTGTCCCCGCTCACCTTGGCCTCGTCCAGCGCCGCCCTCTCCATGGCCAGCAGCTGAGCCGAGAGGCGCCGCTGCTCCTCCAGCGCCTCCCGCAGAGAATCCGCCCGGCTGCGCTCGGCTGAGGCGCGACGGCGCTCCTGGGGACACACCGAGAGTGGGACACGGGGACACGGGGACACGGGGACAGGGACATGGACACGGGGACGGGGACACGAGGATGGGGACACAGGGACACGGGGACAGGGACATGGGGACAGGGACACAGGGACACGGGGACACGGGGACGGGGACACGGACAGGGACAGGGACAGGGACACGGGGACAGGGACACAGGGACACGGGGACAGGGACACGGGATGGGGAAAGAGACAGGGACACAGGGACATGGGGACAGGGACACTGGGACAGGGACATGGGGACACGGAAACAGGGACACGGGGACAGGGACACGGAGAGGGACAGGGACACAGACACAAGGACAGGGACACAAGGACAGGGACATGGGGACAGGGACACGGAGAGGGACAGGGACATGGGGACAGGGACAGGGATGGGGACAGGGATGGGGAAAGAGACAGGGACAGGGACACGAGGACAAGGACACAGACACGAGGACAGGGACACGTGGGACAGGGACACGAGGACAGGGACATGGACACGGGGACATGGGGATGGGACATGGGGACAGGGACACGGGGACAGGGACACGGGGACAGGGATGGGGAAAGAGACAGGGACAGGGATGGGGAATAGGGGATAGGGACAGGGACAGGGATGGGCACAGGGACATGGGACAGGGTGGGGACATGGGATAAGGGAACATGAAATAGGGACAGGGAGAGGGAATAAGGACAGGGACACAGGGACAGGGGATAGGGACAGGGACAGGGACATGGGGAGCGACACTCCTGGAGAGGCACCAGAGAGTGGGACAGAGACAGGGATGGGGACAGGGGACAGAGACACAGGGATAGGCACAGAGACAGGGATGGGGACAAGGACATGGGACAGGAAACAGGGGATAGGAACAGGGACAAGGACAGGGATGGGGGACAGGGGACAGGAGACAGGGACACGGGGATAAGGACAGGGACAGGGACATGGGGAGCAGCGCTCCTGGAGAGGCAACAGGAGAGTGGGACAGAGACAGGGATGGGGACAGGGGACAGGGACATGGGACACAGGCAGGGACAGGGTGGGGACATGGGACGGGGATAGGGACATGGGATAGGGGACACAGAATAGGGACAGGGACAAGGATAGGGAATAGGGACTGGGGATAGGGGACAGGGACAGCGGACACAGAATAGGGACATGGACAGGGACAGGGAATGGGACACAGGGACAGGGACAGGGGACATGGACAGGGGACACAGACACAGGCAGGGACAGGGACAGGGACAAAGACATGGACATGGGATACAGAGATGGAGCCAGGCACAGGACACGGACAGAAGCAGGGACATGGACACAGCTGCAGGAGGGGATCCCAGCAGGAATCTCCCCCAGCCAGGCACAGACACAGGACACAGGACAGGGACCTGGGACACGGACATGGACAGAGACATGGCCATGGTCACAGCCTCAGGCCAGGGCCAAAGCTCAGGGATGGGGCCTCACCTGCTCCAGGAGCTGCTCCCGCTCCCCCAGCCTGGTCTCCAAGTCAGCCACGGCCTCCTGGAGCCGGCTCTGCTCCCGCTCCGCGTCCCGCTGCTGCTGGCACAGCCGGGCCTGGAGCGCTGCCGGGGCACGAGGTGGGACCCCCTCCATCCACAGGGGGATCCCACAGGGAAAAACACCCGTGTTCCTGCTCCATCCCATCCCAGGACAGGGAGATCCCACATGGAAAAACACCCGTGTTCCTGCTCCATCCCATCCCAGAACAGGGGGATCCCACAGGGAAAAACGCCCGTGTTCCTGCTCCATCCCATCCCAGGACAGGGAAATCCCACAGGGAAAAACACCCGTGTTCCTGCTCCATCCCATCCCATCCCAGAACAGGACAGGGAAATCCCACAGGGAAAAACGCCCGTGTTCCTGCTCCATCCCATCCCAGGACAGGGAAATCCCACAGGGAAAAAACCCCATGTTTGTGCTACATCCCATCCCATCCCAGAACAGGGAAATCCCACAGAGAAAAACCCCTGTGTTCCTGCTCCATCCCATCCCAGGACAGGGAAATCCCACATGGAAACCCCCTGTGCTTGTGCTCCATCCCATCCCAGGACAGGGAGATCCCACAGGGAAAAAACCCCGTGTTCCTGCTCCATCCATCCCATCCCAGGATAGGGAAATCCCACAGGGAAAAACCCCTGTGTTCCTGCTCCATCCCATCCCAGGACAGGGAGATCCCACAGAGAAAAACCCCGTGTTTGTGCTCCATCCCATCCCATCCCATCCCATCCCATCCCACCCCAGGACAGGGAGATCCCACTGTGGGATCTGGATCAGGACTTTGCCAGCCTCTGGCTTGCCAGGGACAACTTGAATTCTCTGAATTAAGTGAATTCTGCAAATTCTGTGAATTCTGCAAATTCTGAGAATTCTGTGAATCCGATGAATTCTGTGAACTCTGTAAATTCTGTGAATTCCATGAATTCTGTGAACTCTGTAAATTCTGTGAATTAAGTGCATTCCGTTAATTCCGTGAATTCTGTAAATTCAGTGAATTCTGAGAATTCTACAAATTCTGTGAATTCCATTAATTCCATGAATTCTGTAAATTCAGTGAATTCCATGAATTCTGTAAACTCTGTGAATTGCGCAAATTCTGTAAATTCAGTGACTTCCGTGAATTCTGAGAATTCTGCGAATTTTGCAAATTCAGCGAATTCTGTAAATTCTGAGAATTCTACAAATTCTGTGAATTCCATGAATTCAGTGAATCTGTGAAATCTGTGAATTCTGTGAATTCTGAGAATTCTACAAATTCTGTGAATTCTATGAATTCTGTGAATTCCATGAATTCTGTGAACTCTGTGAATTCAGTGGATTCAATGAATTCTGTGAATTCTGCTATTCTGTGAATTCTGTGAATTCCACAAATCCCATGAATTCTGTGAATTCTGTGAATTCCATGAATCCCATGAACCCTGTGAACTTTTCCCGTTTCCTGGCGATCCCAGACGGAGCTGAGCCCCTGCTCCAGCGCTGCTTGCCCCTGGCCAGGATCCCCCAGGAGGGCTGGGACAGGGATCTGCAGGCCCAGGGACCCTTCTGGGCTCCGGGATCTGTCCCGGGACCGTGTGGATCCCGTGGGATCAGCTCTGAGCCCCATGGGATCCAGAGGATCCCACGGGAATGGTGCACTCGGAGGGGATTTACCTGTGAGCTGCTCGTCCTGCTCCTGGGGTCTGGGCTGGTCCGGGGATCTGGGGAGATCCAGGGTGATTCGGGGGCGATCCTGGGGTCTGAGGTGATCCTGGGATCTGGGGTGACCCAGGGATCTGGGGTGATCCAGGGATTCAGGGTGATCCTGGGGTGTTCCTGGGGTCTGGGGTGATCCTGTACCCCAGGGTGATCCTGGGGTCTGGGGGGATCCAGGGATCTGGGGTGACCCAGGGTGATTTTGGGGTGATCCAGGGATCTGGGGTGATCCTGGGATCTGGGGTGACCCAGGGATCTGGGGTGATCCAGAGTGATTCTAGGGTGTTCCTGGGATGCAGAGGTGATCCTGTGCCCCAGGGTGATCCTGGGATTGGGAGTGATCCTGGGGTCATCCTGGGATCTGAGGTGATCCAGGGGTCTGGGATGTTCCTGGGATCTGGGGTGATCCTGGGGTCTGGGGTGGTCCTGGTGTCTGGGGTTATCCAGGGATCTGGGATGACCCTGGGATCTGGGGTGATCCAGGGATCTGGGGTGATCCAGGCTGTTTCTGGGGTGATTCAGGGATCTGGGGTGATCCTGGGATTTGGGGTGTTCCAGGGATCTGGGGTGATCCCGTGCCACAGGGTGATTCAGGTACCCGGGGTGACCCTGGGACCTGGGATGATTCAGGGATCTGGGGTGATCCAGGGATCCAGGTTGTTCCTGGGTTGATCCAGGGGATCTGGGGTGATCCTGGGGTGTTCCTGGGGTGTTCCTGTGCCCCGGGGTGATCCAGGGAAGGCGCAGGGATCTGGGAGCACAGGTGAGGCCCCGTTACCTGTGGCAGCTCTCCGGGAGCTCCTGCAGGACCCGTCCCCACCGCGCCCGCTCCAGCTCCAGCATCCGCACCTGGCGGGAACAGGCTCCAGGTGACCCCTCCCAGTGACCCCACAGGTGACCCCCACAGGTGACCCCTCCCAGTGACCCCACAGGTGACCCCACAGCTGACCCCTCCCAGTGACCCCCACAGGTGACCCCCACAGGTGACCCCACAGGTGACACCACAGGTGACCCCACAGGTGACCCCTCCCAGTGACCCCACAGGTGACCCCACAGGTGACCCCTCAGCCTCACCTGGTTCTCCAGCTCCTCCAGCCGGGCCTGGAGGGTCCGCAGGGCAACCCCACAGCCGGGATGGTCCTGGGAATGCTGGTGGGATTGGAGAACTTGGGAATCCTGATGAGATGGGAGAGATCCCAGATCCTCCTGGTGCTGCTGGGATGGGAGAGATCCCAAATCCTTGTGGTGGGGCCAGGATAGGAGAGATCCCAGATCCTTGTGGGGCCAGGATGGGAGAGATCCCAGATCCTTGTGGTGGGGCCAGGATGGGAGAGATCCCAAATCCTTGTGGGGCTGGGATGGGAAAGATCCCAAATCCTTGTGGGGCTGGGATGGGAGAGATCCCAGATCCTCCTTGTGGGGCTGGGATGGGATGGGAGAGATCCCAGATGCTCCTGGTGGGGCTGGGATGGGAGAGCTCCAGGACCCACCTGGCGCCTCCGGGCCGGGATGGCTGCGGGATGCTCAGGGCAGAGCCAGGACGGGAGAGCGCGGGGATGCTCCGGGCGGGGCGGGGATGGATCCCACAGCAGATCCTCCTGTGGGCACACGGGGATGCCCCAGGAGAGGCCTGGGAAGGGCAGCTCCCCTCTCCTGGGAATGCTGATCCACGCCCAGACCCCAAGGGATCCCCAGGATCCTCCCCGTTCCCGCCTCAGCACTCACCTGAGTGGGCGTGGCAGGACCCGGCACCTCCTGCACGGCTGAGGTGGAAAATGGGACAAATCCATCACGGGACACACGGGAGGAATGGAACTGTCCCATCCCATGGATCCCATTATCCCATGGATCCCATTATCCCATCCCATGGATCCCATTATCCCATGGATCCCATTATCCCATCCTACGAATCCCATTATCATCCCATCCCATTATCCCATCCCATCCCATCCCATGGATCCCATTATCCCATGGATCCCATCCCGTCCCATCCCATAGATCCCATCCCGTCCCATCCCATGGATCCCACCGCATGGATCCCACCGCATGGATCCCATCGCATGGATCCCATCGCATGGATCCCATCCCGTCCTATCCTATCCCATTATCCCATCCCATCCCATTGATCCCATCCTATTATGCCATCCCATCCGATCTTATTGATCCCAACCCATTAATCCCATTGATCCCATCCCGTTATCCCAGTATCACATTATCCCAGACCATTATCCCATTTTACCATTTTTCCATCCCATTATCCCATTATCCTGTTATCCCACGATCCCATCCCATTATCCCATTATCCCATCCTGTTATCCCATTTTTCCATCCCATTATCCCATTATCCTGTTATCCCGTTATCCCATGATCCCATCACATTATCCCATCCCATTATCCTATTATCCCATCCCATGATCCCATCCTGATATCCCATGATCCCATCCCATGATCCCACTTTCCCATTATCCTGTTATCCCATTATCCCAGTATCCCAATATCCCACTATCCCATCATCCCATCCCATTATCCCACTATCCCATGATCCCACTATCCCGTTATCCCATTATCCCGATATCCCACTATCCCATGATCCCATTATCCATGATCCCATTATCCCGATATCCAACTATCCCATGATCCCATTATCCCCCTATCCCATGATCCCGCTATCCCACTATCCCGTTACCCCATTATCCCGTTATCCCACTATCCCATGATCCCATGATCCCATTATCCTGATATCCCACTATCCCATGATCCCAATATCCCGTTATCCCATTATCCCAATATCCCACTATCCCATGATCCCATTATCCCACTATCCCATGATCCCATTATCCTGATATCCCACTATCCCACTATCCCATGATCCCGTTATCCCATTATCCCGATATCCCACTATCCCATGATCCCCTGGCCCAGCTCCCCCAGTTCCAGAGGAGGGCCCAGGGTCCCCAGGTGTCCCCTGCTCAGGCCAGGTGACCTCTGAGGACACCTGGGGGGCGACAGAGCCTCACCTGCTGCCACCTGTGCTGTGTCACCTGGTGCCACCTGTGCCACCTCTGCCATGTCACCTGGTGCCACCTGCCCGCGGGGCCGCGTCCCGAACCTGGGGGGCTCCAACCTGGGGGGGAGCAAATCCCAGGGGAGAGTCAGGGGGGCAGGGCCTGGCCTCTGACACCTGGGTCACCTGTGACACCTGTGTCACCTCTGTCACTTGTGACACCTGTACCACCTGTGCCGTTTCACCTGTGCTGTGTCAGCTGTACCATCTCTGTCACCTGTGTTACCTGTGACACCTGGGTCACCTATGCTGTGTAACCTCTGTCACCTGTGACACCTGGGTCACCTGTGCTGTGTAACCTCTGTCACCTGTGTCACCTGTGCCACCTGTACCACCTGTGTCACCTGTACCACCTGTGCCGTTTCACCTGTGCTGTGTCAGCTGTGCCACCTCTGTCACCTTTGTTACCTGTGCCACCTGGGTCACCTGTGCCATATCACCTGTGCCACCTGGGTCACCTGTGCCACCTGTGTAACCTGTGCTGTGTCACCTGTGTCACCTGTGCCAAGTCACCTGTGCCAAGTCACCTGTTCCACCTGTACTGTGTCACCTCTGTCACCTGTGCCACCTCTGTCACCTGTGCCACCTCTGTCACTTGTGCCACCTGTACCACCTGTGCTGTGTCACCTCTGTGACCTCTGCCACCTGCACCACCTGTGTCACCTCTGCCACCTGAGTCACCTGTGCCACCTCTGTCACCTGTGCCACATGGGTCACTTGTGCCACCTGGGTTACCTCTGTCACTTGTGTCATGTCACCTATGCCACCTGTGCCATGTCACCTGTGTCACCTCTGCCACCTGTGCCTTCTGTGCTGCATCACCTGTGCCATCTGTGTCACCTCTGCCACCTGTGCTGTGTCACCTGTGCCATCTGTGTCACCTCTGTCACCTGTGACACCTGTGTCAGCTGTACCACCTGTGTCACCTGTGCCATGTAACCTCTGTCACCTGTGTCACCTGGGTCAGCTGTACTACCTGTGCCACCTGTGCTGTGCCACTTGTGCCATGTCACCTGCACCACCTGGATCACCTGTGCCACTTGTGTCACCTGTGCTGTGTCACGTGTGTGGTGTCACCTGTGCCACCTGTGTCACTTGTGCTGTGTCACCTGTGCCATCTCACCTGTGCCATCTGTGTCACCTCTGTCACCTGTGCTGTGCCATGTCACCTGCGCCATGTCACCTGTGCCACCTGTGCCATGTCACCTGTACTGTGCCACCTGTGCCACCTCTGTCACCTGTGTTACCTGTTCCATCTGTGTCACCTGTGCTGTGTCACCTGTGCCACCTGTGTCACCCATGCCACATCATCTGTGTCACTTGTGCCAGCTGTGTCACCTGTGCCAACTGTGCTGTGTTACCTGTGTCACCTGTGTTGTGTCACCTGTGCCACCTGTGTCATGTCACCTGTGCTGTGTCACCTGTCCCACCCCACCTGCCCAGTGTCAGGGATGCCACCTTTGGGACTCGGGGGCAACGGGGACACCCCAAACCTCCATCCTGGGGTCACCTCCCCCACACTGCTCACCTGAGCCCTCCCAGGTGACACCTGTGTCCCACCCAGGTGACACCTGAACCCTCCCAGGTGACACCTGAGCCCTCCCAGGTGACACCTGAACCCTCCCAGGTGACATCTGAGCCTTCCCAGGTGAGCTGAGCCAGGGGAGCCTCATCCTGGGAACAGGGAGGTGGGAGGAGCTCAGGTGGGGGAATTCCAGAGCAGGGACATCCCCGGGGACACCTGGAGGGGACACCTGGGACAGGGACGTCACCTGGCACACCTGGGACAGGGACATCACCTGAGACACCTGGAGGGGACACCTGGGACAGGGACATCACCTGGGCACACCTGGAGGGGACTGTGGGACAGGGACATCACCTGGGACACCTGGGACATGGACATCACCGGGGACACCTGGAGGGGACATCTGGGACAGTGATGTCACCTGGGACAGTGACATCCCCTGGCACACCTGGAGGACACCTGGGACAGTGACATCCCTGGGGACACTTGGAGGAGACTCTGGGACAGGGACGTTCCCTGGCACACCTGGAGGGGACTCTGGGACACTGATGTCACCTGGGACATTCCCTGGCACACCTGGAGGGGACACCTGGGCTGGGAACCCCAATCCTGGACTCTCCTGGGTGCCAGGTGGGAGCTCCCGGGGGTTCCCTTTACCTGCCGGGCTCGGGGGGCTCCGGGACCCTCCGGGGGTGGGAATTCCGCAGGGATCCGGGGGCGCCGGGGCCCGGGGGGTCCTCGGCCTTTGGTCCCGGGAAATCCTCGTCCGTCTGTCCCGATCCCGGGAAATCCCTGTCCCCCAGTCCTGTGGGATCCTGGTTCTTCTGTCCCGATCCCGGGAAATCCCTGTCCCCCAGTCCTGTGGGATCCTGGTTCTTCTGTCCCGATCCCAGGAAATCCTCGTCCTTCGATCCCAATCCAAGGAAATCCTTGTCCCCCAATCCTGGGAAATTCTTGTCCTTTGATCCCGATCCTGAGGGACCCTTGTCCTTCTGTCCCGATCCAAGGAAGTCCTTGTCCTTCTGTCCCAATCCTGAGGGATCCTTGTCCTTCTGTCCCAGTCTAAGGAAATCCTTGTCCTTCGATCCCAATCCTGGGAAATCCTCGTCCTTTGATCCCAATCCTGAGGGACCCTTGTCGTTCTGTCCTAATCCCAGGAAATCCTTGTCCTTTGGGTCCAGTCCTGGGAAATCGTCCTTCTGTCCCAATCCTGAGGGATCCTTGTTCTTCTGTCCCAATCCAAGGAAATCCTCGTCCTTTGATCCCAATCCCAGGAAATCCTTGTGCTTTGATCCCAGTCCTGAGGGATCCTTGTCCTTCTGTCCCAATCCAAGGAAATCTTTGTCCTTCTGTCCCAGTCCTGAGGGATCCTTGTCCTTCTGTCCCAATCCAAGGAAATCTTTGTCCTTCTGTCCCAGTCCAAGGAAATCCTTGTCCTTCTGTCCCAGTCCCGGGAAATCCTCGTCCTTCAGCCCCAGCCAGGCGGCCCCAGAAGGACGTCGGGAGCTGCTCCCAATGGAGCACCTGTGGGGGCAGAGGGACACTGGGGACACTGGGGACACTGGGGACAATGGGGACACTGGGCATTGGGGACATTGGGGGCATTGGGGACACTGGGGACACTGGGGACAATGGGGACAATGGGGGACACTGGGCATTGGGGGACATTGGGGAACACTGGGGACAATGGGGATGGGGGGGACAATGGGGACAGTGGAGGCATTGGGGACATTGGGAACAATGGGGGACAATGGCCACACCAGGGGCACTGGGGACACAGGACAATGGGAACAAAGGGACATTGGGGACAATGGGGCACTGGGGACAATGGGGACACTGGGGACATTGGGGACAATGGGGACTGGGCAGGGGGCACTGGGGACAATGGGGACACTGGGAATATTGGGGACATTGGGGACATTCAGGACATTGGGGACACTGGGACATTGAGGACAATGGGGACATTGAGGACAATGGGGACATTGAGGACAATGGGGGACACTGGGAATATTGGGGACATTGTGGGGGACATTGGGGACACAGCCGGGTGGGGACATCCCCCCTTCCCTCCCCCCGGTACCTCCGTCCCCGTCTCCGCCCGGTCCCCGAGGCCACCGAGGGCTCATAGGATCCGAAGGGAAATCCCGGCTCCGCCCGGGCCCCGCCCGGCCCTGCGGAACAACAGGGCACGGAATTCCCACAAAATTCCCAAAATCCCCACAAAATTGCCACAAAATTGCCAAAATTCCCAGTGGGATTTCACCCCCTGGAACCTCTCCTGTGGATCCCGCCCGTGCTCACCTGGCTGCTCCTGCCCCTTGGGATCCCTCTGGATTTCCGCCTTTCCCGGCTGCTCCTGGGTCCCGGCGTGGCCCTTCCGGAGCCCCTGGCTGGGCACAGGTTGGGGTGGCACTGAGGTGGCACCGGGGGTGGCACCGGGACCCCCCTGTCACCATCCCTGTCCCCATTGTCCCCTCACCCCCTGGGCGTTCCCGGCGCGCTCCCGGCTCCGTCGCTGCCGAGTCCCAGGGAATCCATCAGGTCATCGACGTCGTCCCCAAAGGTGACATCGGCACGGGGAGGGGCTGGGGAGATGGCACTGATGGCATCTGGGACGTTCCTGGGTGCCACCAGCTCTGGGACATCCTTGGGTGCCACCAGCTCTGGGACATCTCCAGGTGCCACCATCACTGGGACATCCCTGGGTGCCACCAGCTCTGGGACAACTCCAGGTGCCACCAGCACTGGGACATCCCTGGGTGCCACCAGCTCTGGGACATCCCTGGGACAGCCCCCAGTGTCACCAACATTGAGACATCCCTGGGTGTCACCGATCAGCTCTGGGACATTCCTGAGTGCCACCAACATTGGGACATCTTCTGGATGTCACCAATCAGCTCGGGGACATCCCTGGGTGTCACCAATCGGCTCAGGGATGTCCCTGGGTGTCACCAGCACTGGGACATCTCCTGGTGCCACCAGCACTGGGACATCTCCTGGTGTCATCAATCAGCTCTGGGATGTCCCTGAGTGTCACCGAACTGGGACATCTCCGGGTGTCACCAAAACCGGGACATCTCAGGGACATCCCTGGGTGCCACCAGCACTGGGACATCTCCAGGTGCCACCATCACTGGGACATCCCTGGGTGCCACCATCACTGGGACATCCCTGGGTGTCACCAACACTGGGACATCCCTGAGTGTCACCAACATTGGGACATCCCTGGGTGTCACCAATTGGCTCTGGGACATCTCCAGGTGCCACCAGCACTGGGACATCTCTGGGTGTCCCCAGTTCTGGGAGTCTCCATGTCCCCCCTGTGTCCCCTCCCTGTCCCTCAGTGTCCCCCCCGTGTCCCCCATCCCACAGCAATGGGGTTGATCCCACAGGATTGGGATTGATCTCACAGGATTGGGATTGATCCCATGGAATGGGGTTGATCCCACATCAATGGGGCTGATCCCACAGCAATGGGGTTGATCCCACAGCAATGGGGTTGATCCCATGGATTGGGGTTTGATCCCACAGAATTGGGTTTGATCCCATGGAATGGGGTTTGATCCCACAGCAATGGGGTTGATCCCACAGCAATGGGGTTGATCCCTTGGGAATTCCTGGTACCTTTCTGTGGACCCGGCCCCTTCCCGCCGCGTTTCCCCGTTCTGGGCCCAGTTCTGGCCATTCCCAGGATTTCTGCATCCAGCTCATCCAGCTCGTCCAGCTGATCCCGCTGATCCGTGGGGTCCAGGTGATCCGTGGGGTCCAGGTGATCCATGGGATCCTGGTGATCCATGGGATCCTGGTGGTCCATGGGGTCCAGGTGATCCATGGGATCCAGCTCCTGGGCAGGGGGCAGCTCCTGCCCTCACCTGCAGCCCAGGTGGGATCCCAAATCCCTTGGGAATTCTGCCCCGCTCACCTTTGCCCCTTCCCCATTCCCTGCTGGGAATTTCCCGTTCCTTGGAAATTTCCCATTTCCCATTCACTGGGAGTTTCCTGTTCCCCATTGGGAATTTCCTCTTCTTTGGGAATTTCCCATTTCCCATTTTTGGGAATTTCCCGCTCTCTATTGGGAATTTTCCATTTCCTGTTGGGAATTTCCTGTTCCCCATTGGGAATGTCCCATTCCCCGTTGGGAACTTCCCATTCTTCGTGAATTTCCTGTTCTTTGGGATTTTCCTATTTCCTGTTCTTTGGGAATTTCTCATTCCCCTTTGGGAATTTCTTCTCCTCCATTGGAAATTTCCTTTTCCCCAATGGGAATTTCCTGTTTTTTTGGAATTCCCCATTTTTTTGGAGTTCCCATTTTTTGGGAATTTCCGATTTTCCATTGGGAATTTCCCATTTTTTTTTGATTTTCCGTTCTTTGGGAATTTCCTATTTTTTAGGATTTTCCCATTCTTTGGGAATTTCCCATTCCCCGTTGTGAATTTCCCGGGTTTGGGAATTTCCTGGTTTTTGGGAATTTCCCCTTCTCCATTGGGAATTTTCTATTTTTTTGGGCCCCAGGTGCTCCCAGGTGAGCACACCTGGAGAATGAGGCTCAGCCTGGCCTGGATAGGGGAGGGGCAGGGCTGGGCTCACCTGGGCCCACCTGGGATCACCCAGGGCTCACCTGGGATCACCCAGGGCTCACCTGGGCCTCACCTGGGCCTCACCTGCAGGAAGGAGGTGCGGGAACCTCGGGAGGGCGGAGCCGGGGCCTCCTCTGGAAACAAGGGAGGGGTCAGGGATGGACACGGAGACAGGTGGGAAAGGGGAGGGCGGGGATCCCCCCAGGTGAGCCCAGGGGATTCCCAGGTGACTCCTCCCAGATTATCCCAGGTGACCTCCCCCAGGTGACCCCGTTGGGAGCTCCCCCGTTACCATCGGATCCCAGGAGCTCCCCGAGCACGTCCTCGATGGGATCTGGAACAGGACAGAGCCCAGGTGAACCCAGGTGAGCCCCAGGGGGGCCCAGGTGGGCCCAGGTGAGCCCAGGTGAGCCCCAGGTGGGTTCCCCACACCAGGCAGGTGGGCAAAGCTCCTGGAACACCTCACCTGTGTCCTAGGACATCTCACCTACCACATCTCACCTGTCTCTGGAACACCTCACCTGTCACACCTCACCTGTCACACCTCACCTGTCACACCTCACCTGTCCCCTGGGACATTCCCAGCCTGCTCCATCCCAGCATTCCCAGGGACCCAAATCCCCTGGAGAGCAGGTGAGGGCAGGTGAGAGGATTAGGACAGGTAAGAGCAGGTGAGGGGATGAGGGCAGGTAAGGACTCACCTGGGGAGCTGCTCCGGGCCCGGCCAGCCTGGGGAGAGACAAAATTCCCTTGGGAGAGACGGAAACACCGAAATCTCCCCACATGGCAAAGGTGAGACAGGAGGGGTTCCACACCTGGATCCCACCTGGATCCCCTCATGTGGATCCCACACCTGGATCCATCCTGGATCCTGGACCTGTCACACCTGGATCCCCACACCTGGATCCCAGCCCATTCCACCTGGATCCCACCTGGATCCCCACACCTGGATCCCACACCTGGATCCCACACCTGGATCCCCTCACCCGTCTCCCCCCGTCTCCCCTCACTCACCCTGGCTCGTCCCGGTCCCTCCGCCATTCCCGGGTGGTCCCAGCTCCGCTGCCCGGTACCGGCTCCGGATCCCCCGTGCTCAGCGCGGCCCCGGCCGCGGCCCTGAGGGGAGAAGGAGGCACCGCTCGGGTCCCGTTCCCTCTCCCTCTCCCGTTCCCTCTACCGTTCCCGGTCCCGTTCCCTCTCCCTCCCTCTACCGTTCCCGGTCCCGTTCCCTCTCCTGTTCCCATTCCCATTCCCATTCCCTCTCCCGTTCCCTCTCCCTCTCCCGTTCCCTCTCCCGTTCCCATTCCCGCTCCCGTTCCCTCTCCCGTTCCCGTTTCCTCCCATTCCCTCTCCCGCTCCCGTTCCCATTCCCGTTCCCTCACCCGTTCCCGCGCTCGCCATGGGCGCCGCCATACTGCGCGCCGTCCTCATGGAAGGCCCCCGCTGCCATAGCAACGGGGCTGCCCCGCGCGGTGCCTGATTGGAAACCCGCCGTTACCATAGCAACACGTCGCCCCTAAGGAAGGCCCTCGCTGCCATAGCAGCGGGGCTGCCCCGCGCGGCGCCTGATTGGAAACCCGCCGTTACCATGACGATGGGGCTGCCCCGAGCAGCGCCTGCTCCGAGCCTCTGTCGCGATTCTCCTCTCGTATCGCCGGCGATCCCCACATATCGCGGGGTTTATCCCTGCCGGGAGCTCTGCGTTCCCAGGCTCGGGTACCCCCGTGGGAAACATCGCGATATGTCACCATAAAATCGCGATATTTCGACACGACTTCCGGGTGTGGCCTTAAAATCGCGATATCGCCACACAACTTCCGGGTGTGGCCTTAAAATCGCGATATCGCGACACAGGCCCCAGGGTATGGTCAGAAAAATCCCAAACATCGCTCGGAGGCCCCAAAATCGCCTTTATTGATCAACAAACGGGGCCGGGCCGGAAATGGGGGAAAATGGGGGAGGGAACTGGGATATACTGGGAGGTACTGGGAGCACTGGGCTGGCTGCACTGGTCCGGACTGGTCTGTACTGGGTTATACTGGTTTGTACTGGTTTGTACTGGGTTTTACTGGTGGGGCCCTATTGGTAGTAGAGCTCCAGGTTCATCCCGTCGTGGATCTCATCTGGAGGCGCCGTCAAGAAAAACAAATTTGGGGTTTTTGGTGGGTGGGGTGGGAGGGTTTGGGGTTGGGGAGTTTCTGGGGGGGGTTTGGGGTTTTTGGGGTTCTGGAGGTGGTTGGGGTTGGAGGATTTGGGGGTTTTTGGGGTGTTTTGGGTCAGATTTTTGGGTTGAAGGATTTTGGGAAGAGGATTTGGGTTTTTTGGGGTGCTTGGAGTTTTGGGCTTCAAGGATTTTGGGGAGAGTCTCTGGGAGGATTTTGGGGGTTTTGGGGTTCTGGAGGTGTTTGGGTTGGAGGATTTGGGGTTTCTTTTGGTGTTTGGGGTTGGGGTTTTGGGGTTGAAGGGTTTTGGGGAGGAGCTCTGGGGTTTTTGGGCTTCTGGGGGTTTTGGGTGTTTAAGGTTAGGGTTTTGGGGTTGAAGGGTTTTGGGAGAGTTTCTGGGGAGTTTTGGGGTTCTGGGGCTTTTGGGGTTCTGGAAGTGGTTGGGGTTGGAGGATTTGGGGCTTTGGGGGTTTTTTTTGGGTGAGATTTTTGGGGTTAAAGGATTTTGGGAGTTTTGGGGTTAAAGGATTTTGGGAAGAGTTTCTGGGGGTTTTTGGGGTGTTTTGGGTTGGGGTTTTGGGGTTGGAGGATTTTGGGGAGGGGGTTGGGGTTGGAGGATTTGAGGGGTTTTTGAGGAGTTTTGGGTTAAAGAATTTTGGGGAAGGGTTCTGGGGGATTTTAGGGTTGAAGGGTTTTGGGGTTGGGGTTTTGGGGTTGAAGGATTTTGGGAAGAGTTTCTGGGGGTTTGAGGGTTCTGGGATTTTTGGAGTTTTGGGGGTATTTTAGGATCAGGTTTTAGGGGTTCGGGGGCGTTTGGGGTTGGTTGTGGGGGTTGAAGGATTTTGGGGAGAGTTTCTGGGGGGTTTTGGGGTTTTTGGGGTTCTGGGGGTGTTTGGGTTGGGTTTTAGGGGTTCTGGGGGTTTTAGGGTCAGATTTTTGGAGTCAGGTTTTTGGGGTTCTGTGGGGTTTTTGGGGTCAGGTTTTTTGGGTTCTGGGGTTGGGTTTTTGGGTTCAGGTTATTGGGAATCTGGGGGTTTTGGGGTTGGGTTTTTGGAGTTTTAGGGGTTCTGGGGTTGGGTTTTTGAGGTTCTCTGGGGTTTTTGGGGGTCAGGTTTTTGGGGTTTTTTTTGGGGTTCTGTGGGGGTTTTGGGGGTCAGGTTTTTGGGGTTTTTCTGGGGGTCAGGTTTTTTGGATTCTGGGGTTGGGTTTTTGGGGTTCTGGGGGGTTTTAGGGTCGGGTTTTTGGGATTCTGGGGGGGTTTTTGGGTCAGGTTTTTGGGGTTAGGTCTTGGTGGATACAGTCCCCAAGCGTGACGTGGTCTTTGAAGATCGTGTACCTGGGGGGGGGGGGGGAGGCGTCACCCCCTCCCCAAAACCCCAGAGCAGGGAGCACCCCCCCCCCCCCCCCCATGAACCCCCAAAACCCTGGGACTCCCTCCTGACCCCCCAAAATCCCCACTAGAGCCCCCATGAGCCCCCCAAACCCCTCAGGTGCCCCCCAAATGCCCCCTTAGAGCCCCCAAATGCCCTGGGGTTCCCCCAAAGCTCTCCCAACCCTCAGACCCTCCCCCAAACCCCCCAAGTGCCCCCCTAGAGTCCCCCCAAACCCCTCAGGTGGCCCCAAACCCCTCAGGTGCCCCCCAAGAGGGCCCCAAACCCTTCAGGCTCCCCCCAAACCCCTCCCCAAACCCCTAAAACGCCCCAGGTGTTCCCAAACCCCTCAGTGCCCTCTGAGAACCCCCCAAGTGCCCCCCAAACCCCTCAGGTGTCCCCAAAACCCCTGGGGTGTCCCCCTAGAGGCCACCAAACCCCTCCCCAAACCCCCTGTGCCTCCTCAGACCCTCCCCCAAAAACCCTCAGGTGCCCCCTAGAGCCCCCCAAACCCCTCAGGTGGCCCCTAAAACCCTTCAGGTGCCCCTCAAACCCCTTGTACCCCCCAGACGCCCCCAAAACCCCTCAAGTGCCCCCCCCCAGTCCTTTGGGGTTCCTCCCTAGAGCCCCCTCAAACCTTCCAGGGTGCCCCCAGATGCCCCCCCCAAGGTGCCCCCCAGATGCCCCCAATTGCCCCCAGGTGCCCCCAGTTGCTCCCCAGGTGCCCCCCAGTGCTCCCCAGAGCCTCCCAGGTGCCCTCAATGCCCCCAGGTGCCCCCAATGCCCCCCAGATGTCCCCCAATGCACCCCCCAAGTGCCTCCAATTCCCCACCAGGTGCCCCCAAAGCTCACCCAGATGCCCCCCAATGCCCCCAGATACCCTCCCATGCCCCCCCAGGTGTCCCCAATGCCCCCCATGTGCCCCCAGTGTGCCCCCAGATTCCCTCCAGGTGCCCCCAAAACCCCCCAGATGCCCCCAATTCCCCCCAGGTGCCCCCAATGCCCCCCCCAGATGCCCCCAATGCCCCCCAGGTGCTCCCCCAGATGCCCCCAATGCCCCCCCCCAAGGTGCCCCCCAGATGCCCCCAGTTCCCCCCAGATGCCCCCAATGTCCCCCAGATGCCCCCAATGCCCCCCCCCAGGTGCCCCCAAAGCCCCTTCAGATGCCCCCAGGTGCCCCCAATGCCCCCCATGCCCCCTAATGCCCTCCAGGTGCCCCCAATGCCCCCCAGATGCCCCCAATGCCCCCCAGGTGCCCCCAGTGCCCCCCCAGGTGCCCCAAATGCTTCCCCAGGTGCCCCCAATTCCCCCAAGGTGCCCCCAATGCCCCCTCAGGTGCCCCCAATGCTCCCCCCCAGATACCTCCCATGCCCCCCCCCAGATGCCCCCAGATGCCCCCCAGGTGCCCCCAATTCCCCCCAGATGCCCCCAATTCCCCCCCCATGTGCCCCCAATTCCCCCCAGGTGCCCCCCATGCCCCCCAATGCCCCCCATGCCCCAGACCATTTTTTGAGCACGATCTTGTCCCAGCGGGTGCCGGTCTGTGCCGCTATCAGCTTCTTCAGGTCCCGGATGGAATCCTCGGGGCTGCCCCGCCGTCAAGGAAAAGGGCACAGAGGGACCCCAAAACCGCCCCAAAACAACCCCAAAACCACCCCAAAGTAACCCCAAAAACCACCCCAAAATAACCCCAAAACCGTCCCAAAATAACCCCAAAAACCGCCCCAAAATAACCCCAAAAACCACCCCAAAACCGCCCCAAAATAACCCCCAAAACCGCCCCAAAATAACCCCAAAACCGTCCCAAAATAACCCCAAAAACCGCCCCAAAATAATCCCAAAATACCCCAAAACAACTCCCAAAATCCTTCAAAACTGCCCTCAAAACCTGCCCCAAAACAACCCCCAAAATCGCCCCAAAATATTCCAAAACTGCCCCCAAAACCACCTCAAAACAACTCCAAAATACCCAAAATAACCCCAAAACCACCCCAAAACAACTCCCAAAATCCTCCAAAACTGCCCCCAAAACCTGCCCCAAAATACCCCAAAGCCGCCCCAAAACAACCCCAAAACTGCCCCAAAACCGCCTCAAAACAACTCCCAAAATCCTCCAAACCTGCCCCAAATCTTCTAAAACCATCCCAAAACTGCCCCAAAACAACCACAAACCCTGCCCCAAAACCACCCCAAAATCCTACAAAACCACCCCAAACAGACCCAAAAACACACCCAAAACCTGCCCCAAAACTGCCCCCAAAACCGCCCCAAAATAACCCCAAAATCCTCAAAAACTGCCCCATAAACCGCCTCAAAACAATCCTAAAACCACCCCAAAACAACTCCAAAATACCCCAAAACTGCCCCAAAACCGCCTCAAAACAACCCCAAATCCACCCCAAAATCCTCCAAAACTACCCCAAAACAACCCTAAATCCACCTCAAAGCTGCCCCCAAAATCCTCTAAACCTGCCCCCAAATCTTCTAAAACCATCCCAAAACTGCCCCAAAACAACCACAAACCCTACCCCAAAACCCCCCCAAAATCCTCTAAAAACTCAAAACAACCCAAAACCTGCCCCAAAACAACCCCAAAATACCCCAAAACCGCCCCAAAATTGCCCCAAAAACCTGCCCCAAAACCACCCTAAAATCCTCCAAAACCGCCCTGAAACTGCCCCCAAAACCACCTCAAAACAACCCAAAACCTGCCCCAAAACAACTCCCAAAATCCTCCAAAACCGCCCCAAAACCGCCTCAAAACAACTCCCAAAACTGCCCCAGAATCTGCCCCAAAACAACCCTAAATCCACCTCAAACCTGCCCCCAAAACAACCCCCAAAATCCTCTAAACCTGCCCCCAAAACCTGCCCCAAATCTTCTAAAACCATCCCAAAACTGCCCCAAAACAACCACAAACCCTGCCCCAAAACCACCCCAAAATCCTCTAAAACAACCTCAAAACAACCCCAAAACCATCCCAAACAGTCCCCAAAAACACACCCAAAACACCCCAAAACCTGCTCTAAAACCATCCCAAAACTGCCCCAAAACAACTCCCAAATCACCCACAAACCCTGCCCCAAAACAACCCCAAAATCCTCCAAAACCAGCCCAAACACACCCAAAACCTGCCCCAAAACCTCAAAACAACCCCAAAATCCTCCAAAACCACTCCAGAACCTTCCCCAAACCCAAATCCCCCAGAACACCTCTAAAATCCAGTCTCACAAATGTCCTCACAAATGCCCCAAACCTCCCAAATCCCCCCAAAACCTCCCCAAATGCCCCCAAATCCCCCCAAATTCCCCAAGTCCTCCCAAAATGCCCCCAAATCCCCCCAAAAGCTTCCCCAAACCCCAAATCCCCCCCAGAACACCCCTAAAATCCCCCTAAATCCTCCTAAATGCCCCAAAACCTCCCCAAATCCCCAGAACCTTCCCCAAACCCCCCCAGAACGCCCCTAAAATCCCCCCAAAATCCTTCCTAAATCCCCCCAAAATCCCCCAGAACCTTCCCCAAACCCCAAATCCCCTCAAAACGCCCCTAAATCCCCCCAAAATCCTCCCAAATCTCCCCAGAACCTTCCCCAAACCGCCTCAGAACACCCCTAAAATCCCCCTAAATCCTCCCTAATGCCCCAAAACCTCCTCAAAACCTCCCCAAATCCCCCAAAATGCCCCCAAATCCCCCCAGAACCTTCCCCAAACCCCAAATCCCCACAGAAGGCCCCTAAATCCCCCAAATCCCCCCAGAACCTCCCCAAATTCCCCGAGAACCTTCCCCAAACCCCAAATCCCCCCAAAATGCCCCCTAAAATCCTCCCTAAATGCCCCAAAATCTCCCCAAATCCCCTCAGAACCTTCCCGAAACCCCTAATTCCCCCAGAACGCCCCTAAAATCCCCTAAAATCCTCCCCTCCCTAAATGCCCCAAATCCCCCAGAACCTTCCCCAAACCCCAAATCCCCCCAGAACGCCCCTAAAATCCTCCCTAAATGCCCCAAAACCTCCCCAAAACCTCCCCAAATCCCCCAGAACCTTCCCCAAACCCCCTCAGAACGCCCCTAAAATCCCCCCAAAATCCTCCCTAAATCCCCCAAATCCCCCAAAATCCCCCAGAACCTTCCCCAAACCCCAAATCCCCTCAGAACGCCCCTATAATCCCCCCTAAATGCCCCAAAATCTCCCCAAAACCTCCCCAAATCCCCCAGAACTTCCCCACACCCCCCAGAACGCCCCTAAATCCTCCCTAAATGCCCCAAGTCCCCCCAAAATGCCCCCAAATCCCCCCAAAACCTCCCCCAAACCCCAAACCCCCTCAGAACGCCCCTAAAATCCCCCCTAAATGCCCCAAAACCTCCCCAAATCCCCCCAAAATGCCCCCAAATCCCCCCCCAGAACCTTCCCCACACCCCAAATCCTCCCTCAGAATGCCCCTAAAATCCCTCAAAATCCTCCCTAAATGCCCCAAAACCTCCCCAAAACCTCCCCAAATCCCCCAGAACCTTCCCCAAACCCCCTCAGAACGCCCCTAAAATCCCCCCAAAATCCTCCCTAAATCCCCCAAATCCCCCCAAAATCCCCCAGAACCTTCCCCAAACCCCAAATCCCTCAGAACGCCCCTAAAATCCCCCCTAAATGCCCCAAAATCTCCCCAAAAACCTCCCAAAATGCCCCCAAATCCCCCCAGAACATCCCTAAAATCCTCCCTAAATGCCCCAAATCCCCCCCAAGTGCCCCAAATCCCCCCAGAACCTTCCCCAAACCCCAAATTCCCCTAAAATGCCCCCAAATCCCCCAATCCCCAGGTTTTCCAGCTGGGATATTTGCATTTCACCCGGACCTTCTTGCCCAGGCGGTCGTTGCAGACGACCTCGATCATGGGCTGGGAACAGAATGGGGGAAAATGGGGAAAAAATGGGAAAAATGGGGAAAAATGGGGGGAAAAGGGGAAAATGGGGGGAAATGGGGGAAAAGGGGGGAAAAGGGGGAAAAAAGGGGGGAAATGGGGGGAAAGGGGAAAAAATGGGGGGAAAAGGGGAAAATGGGAAAAAGGGGAAAAAGGGAAATGGGAATGGGGAAAAGGAGGAAAAAGGGAAATGGGGAAAGTGGGGAATATGGGAAAAAGGGGAAAAAAGAGGGGGAAAAGGGTGAAATGGGGATGGGAAATGGAAAAGGGGGGAAAATGGGGAAAAAGGGTGAAAGGGGAAATGGGGGTAAAGGGGGAAAAAGGGGAAAAAAGGGGAAAAATGGGAAAAATGGGGGGAAAAGGGGGGGAAGGGGAAAAAATGGGAGGGAAAAGGGGGAAAATGGGGAAAAAAGGGGAAAAATGGGAAAAAATGGGGGGAAATGGGAAAAATGGGGGGGAAGGGGAAAAAAGGGGGGGAAAGGGGAAATGGGGAAAAAGGGGAAATGGGAATATGGGAAAATGAGGATAAAGGGGAAGAGGGGAATAGGGAAAGGGGGAAAAGGGGAAAAAAGGGGGGAAAAGGGGGGAAAGGGAAAAAAAGAGGGGGAAAAGGGGAAAAAGGGGGAAAGGGGAAAAAAGGGGAAAAATGGGGAAAAAACAGGGAAAAAGGGAAAAAAGGGGGGAAAAAGGGGAAAAAAGGGGGAAATGGGAATGGAGGAAAAGGGAAATGGGAAATTGGAAAGGGGGGGAATGGGAAAAATGAGAAAAAAGAAGAAAAAGGGGAAAAAGGGGGAAAAGGGAAGAAGGGGAAATGGGGAAAAGGGGGAAAAAGAGGGGAAAAGGAGAAAAATGGGAAAGAAAGGGGAAAAACAGGAAATGGAGATGGAAATGGGAATGAGGGGAAATGGGGGCAAAGGGAATGTGGGAAATGGGGAAAAGGGGGTAAAAGTGGGAAAAATGCGGGAAAAGGGGAAAAAGGGAAATGGGAATGGGGAAAAGGAGGAAAAAGGGGGAAAGGGGAAATGGGGAAAAAGGGGAAATGGGGAATATGGGAAATGGGAATGTGGAAAAAAGGGGTGAGAAAGGGGGAAAGGGGGGAAAGGAAATGGGAATGAGGGGAAAGGGGAAAAGGCAAAAAAGGGGGAAAACAGGGAAAAAAGGGAGAAATGGGGAATGGGAAAAAGGGGGAAAAAAGGGGGGAAAAGGGGAAAAAAGGGAGAAAAGAATGAGGGGAATGAGGGAAAAAGGGAATATGGGAAAAAAAGAGGGGAAAGTAGAGGAAAAGAGGGAATGGGAATGGGGAAAGGGAAATGAGGGAAAAAGGGGGGAAAGGGAAATGGGAATGGGGAAAATGAGAAAAAAGAAGAAAAAGGGGGAAAAGGGGAAAATGGGAAATGGGGAAAAGGGGGAAAAGGGGAAAAAGAGGAAAAGAGGAAAAGGGGAATGGGAAAAGGGGAAATGGGAATATGGAAATGGGGAAAAATGGGGAAAGGGAAAAGGGGAAAAAGGGGGAAAAGGGGAAAAAGGGGGAAAAAGGGGGAAAGGGGACAAAGGGAAATGGGAATGGGGGAAATGGAAATGGGGAAAAGGAGAAAAAGAGCAAAAAGAGAGAAAATGGGAAAATGAGGGGAAAAGGGGAAATGGGGGAAAGGGAAATAAAGGGGGATAAAAGTGAGAAAAGGGGGGGAAAAGGGAAAATGAGAATGAGGGAAAAAGGGAGGAAAAGGGGGAAAGGGGAAATGGGGGAAAATGGGGGAAAATGGGGGAAAAGGGGATGAGAAAAAGGGGAAAAGGAAATTGAGAATGGGAATATGGGGAAAAAAGGGAAAAGGGGAAATGGAAAAGGAAATGGGGGAAAAGGAGGAAATGGAATGGGGAAAGGGAAAAGAGGATGAGAAATGGGGGGAAAGTGGGGAAAAGGGGGAAAAAGGAGGAAAAGGGGGAAATGGGAATGGGAATATGGCAAATGGAAATGGGAGGAAAAAGAGAAAAAGGGGAAATGGGGAAAAGGGAAGAAAGGGGGAAAATAGAAATGGGTAAATGTGGGAGAGGAGGGGAAAAGGGGCATTGGAATGAAGGGAAAGGGGGAAAGGGGAGATGGGAATGGGAAGAAGGGGGGGAAAGGAGAAATGGGAAATTGGAATGGGGGGATTGGGAAAAGGAGAAAAAGAGCAAAAAGGGAGAAAAGGCGGGAAAGAGGAAATGATAACGGGAAATGGAGGAAAAGAGAAAAAAAGGGAAAGTGGATGGAGAAAAGAGAAAGAGGAAAAGGGGAAACAGAAGAAAAGGGAAAAAAAGGGGAAGGGGGAAGAGAAAGGGGAAGGAAGAAAAGGAGAATGGAAAGGGAAAAAGGGGAAAAGGGAAAAGAGCGAAACGAAGAAAAGGGAAGGAGGAGGAGGAAAGGAGAAAAACGGAAAAGGAGAAGAGGAGGAAAAGGAGAAAAAGAGGATAAGGGGGAAAACCGGGAGGGAAAGAGGAGGAAAGAGGGAACAGGGAAAGAACGGGGGAAAGGGGGAAAAAGGGAAGCGGGGTCGGTAACGGAGGCAGCGAAACGGGAAAAGTCCCGGTCCCACCCCCGGGACCCCCCGAGGCCGCCCCCAGAACCGGCCCCGCTCCCTCTCGGACCCCCCGAGCACCCCCTGAGCCCCTTCGGGAGCCCAAAATTCCCCCCGGGACCCCCCAAAATCGCCCCCGGTACCTCCGGGGCCTCCTCGCTCCGCCACAGCCGCGCCGGAACCGGGGGTGACGTCAGAGAGGCGCGCCGGAAGTGACGTCATCGGGCAGCGCAAAGAGGCGGCCGGGCCTGAGGGGAACGGCTGGGGAATTTATTGAAGTTCATAAATTGATAACTTTTATAATGTGTTAAAGTTTATAAATTTATAAATTTATTAAAATTTTTCCCCAAAGTCGCTTTTTTTCTTCTTTTTTTTTTTTCTTCTCGGTTTGAGCAAAAGCGGCTTCAGAGCCTCATCCCGACCCACGGGGGAAATTTTCACCCCAAATGCCCCCAAAATCCCCCAAATCCACCCCAAATCTGCCCTAAATCCCCCAAACACGCCTAAAAACCCCAAATCCGCCCTAAATCCCCCCAAATCCACCCCAAATCTGCCTAAATCCAAACCAAACATCCCAGAATTCCCCAAAACAAGCCCTAAATCCCCCCCAAATTCCCAAACCAAACCAAATTCCTCCAAATCCCCTGCAGAACCCCTAAATCCTACCAAAATCCCCCAAATCCACCCCCAATCTGCCTGAATCCCCCGTCAGATTCCCCGAAGTTCCTCCAAATCCACTCTAAACCCCTCAAATCCCCCGATCCCTCCAAATCCACCCAAAATCCTCTTGAATTCACCTCAAGTCCCCTAAATCCACCCCAAATCCCCCATAAATCCCCCCAAACACCGCAGATTTCCCCAAATTCCTCCAAATCTCCCCATATTCACCCTAAATCCACCAAAATCTCCCCCAAATTCACTCAAATTCCCCTTAATCCCCAAAATCCCTCAAATCCCCCCCTAAACCCCCCATAACCCTCCAGATTCCCCAAATCCACCCCAAATCCCCCTAAATTCCCCCAAATCTCCCCAGATCCCCCCAAATCCAACTCATATCCCCCATATCCACCCCAAATCCCCCTAACCCCCCCCAAACACCCAGATTCCCTCAAATTCCTCCAAATCTCCCCATATTCACCCCAAATCCACCCCAAATCTCCCCTAAATCCCCCAAATCCAACCCAAATTCCCCCAAATCCCCCAAATCCTGGGACAAAGGGGGACTGGGGGGATCTGGGGGGATTTGAGGGGGATTTTGGGAGATTCAGGAGAAACCCTGGGCTGTGAGGAGCTGGGTGGAATTCCCAGAGCAGCTGCAGCCAGGGAGGGAGGGCAGGGATGGAGTTTGGGATGAAGGTTTGGGGTGAAGGTTTGGGGTGAACATCTGGAATGAAGATTTGGGGTGAAGTTTTGGGGTGAACATCTGGGATGAAGTTTTGGGATGAAGGTCAGAGATGGATTTTGGGATGAAGGGCAGGGATGGATTTTGGGATGAAGGGCAGGGATGGATTTTGGGATGAAACTTTGGGGTGAAGGTCAGGGATGAAGATCTGGGATGGAAGATACAAGCAAGGATGGAGATTTGGGATGGGTTTCTGGGATGAAGGTCTGGGATGGAGATCAAGGATGGATTTTGGGATGAAAGTTTGGGATGGAGGACACAACAGGGCTGAAGGTCAGTGTGGAGATCACAGCCAGGGATGAAGATGTGGGATGGGTTTTGGGATGAATTTTGGGATGAAAGTTTGGGATGGAAATCTGGGATGGAGGACACAGCTGAGGATGGAGATTTGGGATGGATTTCTGGATGAAGGTTGGGGAGGAAGGTTTAGGATGGATTTTGGGATGAAGGTCAGGGATGGAGGATGCAGTCAGGGCTGAAGGTCATTGTGGAGATCACAGCCAGGGATGGAGATTTGGGATGAATTTCTGGATGAAGGTTTGGGATGGAAGTTTGGGATGGAGATCAGAGATGGATTTTGGGATGAAAGTTTGGGATGGAGGTGGAGGATGAAGGACAGGGATGGATTTTGGGATGGAGGTCAGGGATGAAGGTTTGGGATGAAGGTCAGGGATGGAAATCAGGGATTGATTTTAGGATGAAGGTTTGGGATGGAGGTCAGGGATGGATTTTGGGATGGAGGTCAAGGATGAAGGTCAGGGATGGAGGACACAGCCAAGGATGGAGGCAGGGATGGATTTTGGATGGAGATTTGGGATGGAGATCAGGGATGGAGGATTCAGGCTGAAGGTCAGGGTGGAGATCACAGCCAGGGATGAAGATGGGGGATGAATTTCTGGGATGAAGGTCTGGGATGAAGGTCAGGGATGGAGGGCACAGCCAGGGATGAAGGTTTGGGATTATGGTCTGGGATGAAGGTTTACGATGGATTTTGGGATGAAGGTCTGGGAGGAAGGGCAGGAATGGATTTTGGGATGAAGGTTTACGATGAAGGTCAAGGATGAAGGACACAGCCAGGGATGGTCAGTTTGGAGATCACAGCCAGGGATGAAGATATAGGATGGATTTCTGGGATGAAGGTCAGGGATGAAGGTCAGGGATGGAAGGCACAGCCAGGGATGAAGGTTTGGATGAAGGTCTGGGATAGAGGGCAGGGATGGATTTTGGGATGAAGGTTTGGGATGGAGGGCAGGGATGGATTTTGGGATGAAGGTCTAGGATAGAGGGCAGGGATGGATTTTGGGATGAAGGTCTGGATAGAGGGCAGGGATGGATTTTGGGATGAAGGTCTGGGATAGAGGGCAGGGATGGATTTTGGGATGAAGGTTTGGGATGGAGGACCCAGCCAGGGATGCAGGGCAAGGATGGAGGTCAGGGTGGAGATCACAGCCAGGGCTGAAGATGTGGGACAGATCTCTGGGATGAAGGTTTGGGATGGACGGCAGGGATGGATTCTGGATGAAGGTTTGGGATGAAGGTTTGGGGTGAAGGTCAGGGATGGAGGACACAGCTGAGGATGGAGTTTTGGGATGGATTTTGGGATGAAGATCACAGATGAAGGTCAGGGAGCGCTGGATGAGCAGAGGCACCTCCAGGCCACCGCCCAAAAGGGCACAGACCATGGTGGCACCAGCTGGAGCTGTGGGATGGCAATGGGGACAGGGATGGGGACGGGGACGAGGACAGGGAGGGGATGGGGAACAGGGATGGGACGGGGACAGGGACAGGAATTAAAGTTTTAATGAAGGAGTTTTGCACAGGAGCACTGGGAGTGAACTGGAGCCCTGGGAGCAAACTCGGAGCGCTCAGAGTGAACTGGGAGCACTGGGTGGAACTGGGAGCAGGGAGAGGAACCAAGGAGCACTACTGGGAGCACTGAGTGGAACTGGGAGCACTGGGAATGAACTGGAGCGCTGGGAATGAACTGGGAGCACTGAGTGGAACTAGGAGCGCTGGGAATGAACTGGGAGCGCTGGGTGGAACTGGGGAGCGCTGGGTGGAACTGGGAGCGCTGGATTTCCCGCCCCCGCCGCGTCCCTCGGTCACTTTCGCGCCTCCCAAACGGCGCCTCTGGGATCTGCCCAGCGACCGGTGATGTCACCAACATCGCTGGCTGCCATTGGCTGCGGCGCGGCGGCGGCGCCAATCACGAGCGGGGGCGGGGCCGAGGCCCCAGCGCTGGGTCTGGGGGCGCTCCGGGGGGCTCCTGGGGGGCAGCGAGGGGACAGAGGGACCCCCGGCACCGGGACCCCCTGAACTCCCCATTCCCGGGCATGGAGACCCTCCCGAACCTCTGGGCACGGAGCCCCCCTGCCCTCCCTTCTCCGCCACTGGGACCACCCTGTACCCCCTCATCCTGAACGGGGACCCCCTGTACCCCTCATCCTGAACGGGACCCCCTGTACCCCCTCATCCTGAACCGGGAACCCCCTGTACCCCTTATCCTGAACTGGGACCCCCCTGTACCCCCTTATCCCTGAACGGGGACCCCCTGTACCCCCTTATCCTGAACCGGGAGCCCCCGTACCCCCTTATCCTGAACCGGGACCCCCCTGTACCCCTTATCCTGAACCGGGACCCCCCGTACCCCCTCATCCTGAACCGGGACCCCCCCTGTACCCCCTTATCCTGAACTGGGACCCCCTGTACCCCCCTCATCCTGAACGGGACCCCCTGTACCCCCTCATCCTGAACGGGGACCCCCTGTACCCCCTCATCCTGAACGGGGACCCCCTGTACCCCCTCATCATGAACCGTGACCCCACTGTACCCCCTTATCCTGAACGGGACCCCCTGTACCCCCTTATCCTGAACCGGACCCCCCCCGTACCCCCCTTATCCTGAACCGGGACCCCCCTGTACCCCCCTATCCTGAACCGGGACCCCCCTGACCCGCCCATTCCCGGGCACGGGACCCTCGGCAGCCGCTGTTTGCTTGCACCGGGAGCCTCCTGCACACCCTGCACCCCCCCGATCTCCTCACTGGGCACCCCCTGGGACCTCCAGCCTTCTATTGTGGGACCCCCTGAAGCTCCCAGCCGCCCCCCATGGGACCCCCTGCAGCCCCCGATGCGCTCCTCTCCCCAAACCCCAAACCCTGGGGCTCCTTTGGCTGCTCCCAGCCTGGAGAAAGCCCTGAGCCCCCCGGAGCGCAGCGATGGGGATGGAGCCGAGTCACAGCTCCAGGAGGGCAGTGGCAGATTTCATTCTCAGCACGGAGCAGGAGCTGGGGGGCTCCCCAAAGGTGGGGGGTTCCCACAAAGGCTGGGGGGTTCCCCAAATCCCCAAAGGTGGGGGGGTTCCCCCAAGATGGGGGGTTCCCCAAAGGTGGGGGTTCCCCCAAAGGCCGGACCTCCAATGGTCATAGCAGGGGCCGGGGGTTCCCCAAAGGTGAGGGGTCCCTAGAGGCTGGGGTGCCACAAAGGCCGGACCCTCGATGATCACAGCAGGAAACGGGGGTTCCCCCAAGATGGGGGGGGTTCCCCCAAAGGTGGGAGGGTTCCCCAAAGGTGGGGGTTTCCCAAAGGTGGGGGTTCCCCCAAAGGTGGGGGTTCCCCCAAAGGTGGGGGGTCCCCCAAAGGTGGGAGGGTTCCCCAAAGGTGGGGGTTCCCCCAAAGGTGGGGGTTCCCCAAAGGTGGGAGGGTTCCCCAAAGGTGGGGGTTCCCCCAAGATGTGGGGGTTCCCCAAGGGCCGCTCCCCTCTCCCCCCCTCAGCAAAGCTTTGCACGATCGGGACATTTTAACGAGCGGAGGCGTCAGCGCTCATCGGTTACAGACATTGGCAGAACTTTTGATTAATTAAGGATTAATTAATGAATTAATTTCGCCGTTTGCTGCTTCTGTCTCCCCCCTCCCGTGCAATGACCCCGGGGTGCAGCTCTGCCCTTGCTGGAGCCACTGCTGGGGTGTCCTGAGCAGGCAGCGATGGCTCCACGGGGCTGGAGGAGCTGCTGGGGGCATCTCCAGCGCCGGAATTCCCTTTGCTCGCAGGAATCGCTCAGGGCGAGCGCTCAGAGCTGCCAATGATCGGGGACAGGGACAGGGACAGGACAGGGACAGGACAGGGACAGGACAGGGACAGGACAGGGACAGGGACAGGGACAGGGACAGTGAGGACAGGGACAGGGACAGGGACAGTGACAGGGACAGGGACAGGGTCAGGGAGAGGGACAGTGAGGTCAGGGACAGGACAGTGACAGGACAGGGACAGGGACAGGGACAGGGACAGGGACAGGGACAGGGACAGTGAGGACAGGACAGTGAGGACAGGGACAGGGACAGTGAGGACAGGGACAGTGAGGACAGGGACAGGAACAGGGACAGGGACAGGGACAGGGACAGAGACAGGGACAGGGACAGGGACAGGGACAGTGAGGACAGGGACAGGGACAGGGACAGGGACAGGACAGGGACAGGGACAGGGACAGGGACAGTGAGGACAGGGACAGTGACAGAACAGGGACAGGGACAGGGACAGGAACAGGGACAGGACAGGGACAGGGACAGGGACAGTGAGGACAGGGACAGGGACAGAACAGGGACAGGGACAGTGAGGACAGGGGACAGGGACAGGGACAGGGACAGGGACAGTGAGGACAGGGACAGACCCAACCTGGCCCCTCCCACACCCCCAGCCTGGCCCAACGGGGTCCCCAAAACCCCCAGGTCCTGTCACTCCTGGGGGCCTCTGTCCCCCCAGTGCTCCCAGTGTCACATATGACACTCCAGTATAACCAGCACTGGGTTACTGGGCCAGCTCCCCCCAGTACTCCCAGTATCCCTTTCCAGTGACCCCCCAATACCCCCACGTCCCTCCCAGTTCCCCCCAGTATCCCCTCCCAGTATCCCCCAAGATCCCCCCCAGTGCCCCCAGTGCTCCCAGTCCCCATTCCCAGTGCTCCCAGTGCTCCCAGTCCCCATCCCCAGTGCTCCCATTGCTCCCAGTGCTCCCAGTGCCCATTCCCAGTGCTCCCAGTGCTCCCAGTACCTGGCCCCTCCCGGGCTGGGGGGGCAGCGCTGGGGCCGGGGGGGGCCCGGGGGGCTGCGGGGGGAGGGGCAGAGATCAGAGGGGGAGGGGAGGGGGGTCCCACCCCAAACTGGGGGGGGGAGGGGGCTCGGAGGATTTGGGGGGGTCTCGGTTAAAGGGGAATTGGGGGGGGGGATGAATTTGGGGGGTCCTGGGGGGGTTTGGGGGGGGCAAAGGGGGAGTTTCGGGGGGGGTCCCAGCCCTGGGGGGGTCTGGGGGAGGGGCGGGGCCCAGGGATGGGGTTCAGGGGGATTTTAGGGGTGGGGATTGTTCTGGGGAGGGGGTTATTGTGGGGGGGTTATTGTGGGGAGGGGGATTATTTGGGGGGGTGAGGATTGTTTTGGGGGAGTTCTTTTGGGATGGGGATCACTTTGGGATGGGGATCATTTTGGGATGGGGATCACTTTGGGATGGGGATCACTTTGGGATGGGGATCATTTTGGGATGGGGACTATTTTGGGATGGGGATCATTTTGGGATTGGGATTATTTTGGGATGGGGATCATTTTGGGATGGGGATCATTTTGGGGGGTATTTGGGGGGATTGGGTGATTTTAGGGAGGGGGATATTTTGGGGAGGGGGATTATTTGGGGTGGGAAATTGTTGGGGGGGTCTTTTGGGGGTTGGGGGTTATTTGGGGAGGGGGGATTACATTGAGGGGATGATTTGGGGGGGACAGGGATGATTTCGGGGGGGGGTCCCTCACCTGTCCGGCCGTGCACGAACCAGAGCCCCCCCGCCAGCGCCGCCCCCACCACGAAGGCACCGAAGGAAACGGCGGCCACGGCCCCGGGGGGCACGGGGGGGGCTGGGGGGGCAGCGTCAGCCCCCCAAAATCGTGACACCCCCAAATGTGGGGGCCGGGAGTCCCCAAATTCCCCCCTAAACCCCCCCTGGGGCCGGAACCCCCCAAATTCCCCCCTAACGCCCCCCCAAAGGGACCTCAGGGTTCGGGACCCCCCCCCAAAAGGGAACCCAGAGCCCCGAGACCCCCCCAGCCCCACAAACACCCCCAGGAAGGACCCGGGATTCGCGACCCCCCCGCAGCCCCCCCAAAACCCCCCCCAAGGGGTCCGGAAACCCCCAAAATCCCCCCCAAATCCCCCCAAAAGGGACCCAGGAGTTCGGGACCCCCCCCCCCCCCCCATAAAAAGAGCCGGGGGTCTCCTCCCCACCCTCCCAACCCCCCCCCGGGAAGGACCCAGCGCTCCGGGACCCCCCCAAAAAGACAATCGGGGCTCCGGGACCCCCCAAACTCCCCAGTCCCGGGGGTCCCGGTGCCGCCCCCCCCCCCCCATTCCTGTCACTCACCCGCGGGGGGGGCCCGGGGCCGCTCCCGGGGTGGGGGCGGGGGGCGCGGGAGGGGCGGGAGCGGCGGGAACGGCAGCGGGGGGAGCCCCGGGGGGGCACCTGGGAGGGGAGGGGCGGTTATTGGGGGGCACCGGGAGCGGGGGGGGGGGAATTGGGGGTCCCAGCTGTGGGGGGGGTCCCGGTTTGGGGAGGGGTCCCGGTTGGCCGGGGGGAGGGATTTGGGGGTCCCGGTTTGGGGGGTCCCGGTTGGGCCGGGGGTGTCCCGGGAAGGGGGGGGGGGGTCTCTGTCAGGGGGTCCCGAGTTACGGGCGGTCCCCAGGGGGGTCTCGGTTGGGGGTCCCGGGGGGGTTTGGGGGGGTCCCCGCCCGGGGGTCTCGGTGAGGGGGGTCCCAGTGAGGGGGTCCCAGTGGGGGGGTCCCGGGGTTGGAGCGGAGTTTGGGGTTCTGGGGTCCCCAGGGGAGGTCCCGGGGGTGTCCCCGCCCGGGGGTCCCGTACCGGGCGCGGGGGTCGCGGGTGTCCCCAGGGTCACCACGATCGGGCGGGTCACGGTGCGCAGCGCGCGCCCGGGGGCGGGGCCGGAGCGGGGCCGGGGGGCGGGGCCTGAACCGGAGGCTCCGCCCCCTGGGCGGGGACAAAGCTCGGCCCGGCACTGGGGGAAGGGGCGGCGTTAACGGGGGCGGGACCGGGGGGCGGCACCTCCACAGCCCCCCGGTGTCCCCGGTGCCACCCCCGGTGTCCCCCGGCTCCCGGTGCTGCCATGGCCCCGCTCCCGCTGTCCCCTGTTCCCGGTGGGTGTCCCCAGCGTGTCCCACTCCCGGTTCAGGGCTGTCCCCATCCCCCGTGTCCCCCATTCCTGGTGTCCCCCATTTCCTTTGTATCCCCATTCTCGTTATCCCATTGTTATCCCATTGTCTCCCCATTCCAATTATCCCCATTCCCAGTGTCCTGTTATCCTGCTGTTATCCCGTTATCCCACCCCCATTATCCCATTCCTGCTATCCCTGTTATCCCATTGCTGTCCCACTGTTATCCCACCCCTGTTATCCCATTTTTCCCTTTCCCACTATCCCCGTTATCCCATCCCCATTACCCCGTTATCCCATCACCGCCCGGCTGTTATCTCATTCCCATTATCCCATTATCCCATTGGTATCCCATTCCCATTATCCCATTATCCCATTGCTATCCCATTATCCCCATTATCCCACGCCCGCTATCCCGTTATCTCATCACTATCCTGTTATCCCATCCCTGTTATCCCATCACTATCCCGCTCTTACCCCATTATCCCATTCCCAATGTCCAGTTATCCCGTCCAAGTTATCCCATTCCCGCTATCCCCGTTATCCCATTGCTGTCCCGTTATCCCACCCCCATTACCCCACCATGGTCCCACTGTTACCCCATTCCTGTTATCCCCATTCCCATTATCCCGTTATTCTGCTGCAGTCCTGCACTGCCCCGCTGTTATCCCATCACTATCCCGTTATCCCATTATCCCGTTATCTCTGTTATCCCACCCCTGTTATCCCACTGCAGTCCCGCTGTTACCCCCATTCCCATTATCCCGTTATCCCTTTATCCCCGTTATCCCATCCCCATTATCCCATCCCCGTTATCCCACTGCTATTCCATTATCCCATCCCTGTTATCCCACCCCTGTTATCCCATCCCCATTATCCCACTGCTATCCCATTATCTCATCCCCGTTATCCCACTCCCATTATCCCACCCCTGTTATCCCATCCCCGTTATCCCACCCCCGTTATCCCATCCCCATTATCCCACTGCTATCCCGTTATCCCACCCCCGTTATCCCACTCCCATTATCCCATCCCCGTTATCCCACCTCCATTATCCCACTGCTATCCCATTATCCCATCCCTGTTATCCCACCCCCGTTATCCCACTCCTGTTATCCCATCCCCGTTATCCCATCTCCGTTATCCCCCCCCGTTATCCCACTGCTATCCTGTTATCCCATTCCCATTATCCCACCCCTGTTATCCCACTCCCGTTATCCCATTGCTATCCCATTATCCCATCTCCATTATCCCACTGCTATCCCGTTATCCCATCCCCGTTATCCCACCCCCTGTTATCCCACTCCTGTTATCCCATCCCCGTTATCCCACCCCCGTTATCCCATCCCCGTTATCCCATCTCCGTTATCCCCCCCCCCGTTATCCCCACTGCTATCCCGTTATCCCACCCCCATTATCCCACCCCCGTTATCCCACCCCCATTATCCCACCCCCCGTTATCTCCCGTCCGGCGGCGCCGCTGCCGGGCCGGTACCGTGGGGCAGCCCGGGCGGGGTCCCGGTGCCGGTGCCGGTGCCGGTCCCGGTGCGGTGGCGGCAGAGGCTCAGGCGGCAGTGCAGGAACTGCAGCGGCTCCGGGAACCGCGCCGGGAGCACGAACGAGCCCCGGAGCCGCCGCCGCGCCCGCCCCGCGCCGCAGCCGCCCCGCAGCACCACGAGCGGCCGCGGCAGCGGGGCGGGACCCCGGGGCGGGCCCGGGGACGAGCGCGGGGACACGAAACAGCGGCGGAGCGAGAAACCGAGCCCGGGGGGAGCGCGGGACAGCGACACCTGCGGGGACACGGACAGGGACAGGGGGTCATGGGGACAGCGACACCGGGACAGCGACACCGGGACAGGGACAGGGACACCTGCGGCGACACGGACAGGGACTGGGGGTCATGGGGACAGCGACACAGGGACAGGGACAGGGACAGAGGGGTCACAGGGGGGACAGCGACACCTGCGGGGACACGGACAGGGACAGGGGTGTCATGGGGGGACAGCGACACCGGGACAGGGACAAGGGGGTCACAGAGGGATCACAGGGACAGCGACACCTGCGCAGGGGACAGGGACAGAGGAGGGGTCCCGGCGGGAGGGAGACACCTGGATAGGGACAGGGACGGGGGGACAGAGAGGGGGACACGGGGGGGACACGGGGACACACGGGGGGACACGGGAGCGATGGGGATCGGGACCCCCCCCGTTCCCCCCTCACCTGCACGAACACGCCCCCTCCAGTGCCCCCCCCCGCCGTGTCCCCCCCCCGTGTCCCCGTGTTCCCCTCTCCTGTCCCCTCACCTGTCGCCTGTCCCCTCACCTGCAGGAACACGCATCCCCTCACCTGTCCCACGTGTCCCCCCTGTCCCCTCACCTGCAGGAACACCGTCCCCATTGTCCCCTCACCTGCAGGAACATGTATCCCCCCGTGTCTCACCTGTCCCCTGTCCCCTCCTCTGTCCCCTCACCTGTCCCCCGTGTCCCCTGTATCCCTCGTGTCCCTCACCTGCAGGAACACCGTCCCCGTGTCCCCACTGTCCCCCATGTCCCCATTGTCCCCTCACCTGCAGGAACACGGTCCCCGTGTCCCCATTGTCCCCTCACCTGCAGGAACACGGTCCCCGTGTCCCCATTGTCCCCTCACCTGCAGGAACACGCGTCCCCCCGCGGGCACCGCTCTCGGTCCCGGGGCCGCTCCGAACTCGGGGGAGGCGGCGACGTCCAGGCGGAGCCGGGGGGGGCGGGGCGGGCACTGGGGCTGAGGGGCGGAGTCAGCGCGGGCCCCGCCCCCAGTGAGGCCAACCAGGGACATCCCAGCGCCACCAGTAACCCCCAGTGCCACCAACCAGTGCCATCCCAGTGCCACCAGTAACCCCCAGTGAAACCAACCAGGGACATCCCAGTGCCACCAGTGCCACCAACCAGGGACATCGCAGCGCCACCAGTGCCACCGGTGACATCCCAGTGCCACCAGTGCCATCCCAGTGCCACCAGTAGCCCCCAGCGACCTCCCAGTAACCCCCAGTGACCTCCCAGTAACCCCCAGTGCCACCAGTAACCTCCCAGTGCTCCCAGTTCCCTCCCTCCCGCTTTCAACCCAGTTCCCCCCAGTGCTCCCCTGTGACACTCCCAGTGCTCCCAGTTCCCTCCCAGTCACCCCCAGTGCCCCCTCCCACTCACCCTCAGTTCCTCCCAGTTCCCCCCAGTGCTTCCAGTTCGCCCCATTTCCCCCCAGTGCTCCCAGTTCCCCCCAGTTCCCTCCCAGTACATCCCAGTTCCCCCCATTTCCCTCCCAGTACATCCCAGTTCCCCCCAGTGCTCCCAGTTCCCCCCAGTTCCCCCCAGTGCTCCCAGTTCCCTCTCAGTACATCCCAGTTCCCTCCAGTTCCCCCCCAGTACATCCCAGTTCTCCCCAGCGCTCCCAGTTCCCTCTCAGTACATCCCAGTTCCCCCCAGTTCCCTCCCAGTACATCCCAGTTCTCCCCAGCGCTCCCAGTTCCCTCCCAGTACATCCCAGTTCCCCCCAGTTCCCTCCAGTTCCCCCCAGTGCTCCCAGTTCCCCCCAGTTCCCCCCAGTTCCCCAGTGCCGCACTCACCCCGGGCCGGTCCCCGCTGCAGCGCGCCCTGGGGGCTCTCGGGGGGGACACTGGGGGTCCCGGGGTGGGGGCGGGGTCACCCCACGGCCAGCCCGGGGGGGGCCCTGGGGGCGGTGACACCTCTGGGTGTCCCCTCCAGGCCACCCGGCCCCCCCCGACACCCAGGACCCCCCCGTGCCCCGGGTCCCCCCCCAGTGTCCCCCCCGGGACCCTCCTGGTCCCCCCAAAGTCCCCCCCGGGGTCCCCCAATGTCCCCCCCAGGACGCTCCTGTCCCTTCCTGTCCCCCCCATGTCCCCTCCTGTCCCCCCCACCTGCGGGACCCCCCCCGGGCAGGAGGAAGATGAGGATGAGGACGGGGAGGGCCCGGGGGGTGCCCGGTGGCGCTGCCATCCTGTCCTCGCTGTCCCCAAGGTGTCCCCGCTGTCCCCAAGGTGTCCCCGCGGCTCCCGCCCACGCTGGGGGGATGTCCCCGTGTCCCCTCCGCCCCCCCCGTCGCCATGGTGACACCCTTGGGCCGCGGGGACGTCACGGGGGTGGCACCCGAGTGCCCCCGCATGTCCCTGAGGTGCCACCGGTGTCCCCGCCCCGATGTCCCCAGTGCCCTCCCCGGTGTCACCCGGACCCTCCAGCTGTCCCTGCTGTCCCTCCGGGTCCCCAACCCCGTGGTCTCTGCCACCCTCCCGTGCCCGTGTCCCCCCCGTGTCCCCGGTGTCCCCTGTGCCATCCCCTCCTGTGTCCCCAGTGTCACTCGTGTCCCTCCGCTGTCCCCAGCCCCGATGTCCCCACCCTCCACCCTCCTGTCCCCATCCTGATGTCCCCAAGATCCACCTGTGCCACCTCCATCTGTGTCCCTGTCCCCATCCCAATGTCAGCCTGTCCCCAATGTCCCACCTCTCCTGTCCCCAGTGTCCCCAACGTCCCATCTCTCGTGTCCCCAATGTCCCCACCCTCCACTTTCCTGTCCCTGTCCTCAGTGTCCCCATCCCCTTTCCCCATGTCCCCCTGCGCTTCCCCATGTCCCAATGTCCCCCCTCCCCATCTGTGTCCCCAATGTCCCCGTGTCCCCCCTCTTCATCTCAGTGTCCCCAATGTCCCCCTGTGCTTCCCCAATGTTCCCCCGTATTTCCCTGTGTCCCCACTGTCCCATGTCCATCCCAATGTCCCCGTGTCCCCATCCCAATGTCCCAGTGTCCCCCCTCCCTATCCCAATGCCCTCAGTGTCCCCAGTGTCCCCATATCCCCGTCCCAGTGTCCCCAATGTCCCCAGTGTCCCCCCATATTTCCCAGTGTCCCCAATGTCCCTAGTGTCCTCAGAGCCTGACGCCGACGCGGCCCCTCGGGTTCCACATGCGCATTTATAATAATAATAATAATAATTAATAATAATAATAATTAATAATAATAATTAATGAGGGTGAGGGGGGGCGGCGCCGCCCGCGCCCCCAATGCACTAAAACTGCACCTGCTGGCCTTGGGGACAGCGGGGACACGGCGGGGACACGGCCCGGCCCTGATTGTCACCGTGCCACCACGGCCCCGCCACCGGGGCCACCCCGGGCCGTGCCCCCAGTGTCACATCCCGGTGTCACATCCCGGTGTCACAGCCCTGGTGTCACAGCCCAGTGTCACATCCCGGTGTCACATCCCGGTGTCACATCCTTGGTGTCACATCCCGGGACTGGGCCCTGCGATGTCACGCTCGTGATGTGTCCGTGTCCCCAGGCCACCACTCCATGTCCTTCAGTGCCGTGCCCCCATTGTCACAGCCCGGGGACATCCCTGTCCTGTGCCATCCCCGTGTCACAGCCTGGGGACGTCTCTGTCCCTGTGTCACTTCCTGGTGCCATCCCTGTGCCACATCCTGGTGCCATCTCTGTCCTGTGTCACTTCCCGGTGCCATCCAGGTGCCATTCCTGTGTCCCTGTGTCACTTCCCGGTGCCACCTCTGTCCTGTGTCCCTGTGTCACTTCCTGGTGCCACCTCCGTCCTGTGCCATCCTGGTGCCATCCTGGTGCCATCTCTGTCCTGTGTCACTTCCCGCTGCCATCCTGGTGCCATTCCTGTGTCCCCATGTCACTTCCCAGTGCCACTTTTGTCCTGTGCCATCTTGGTGCCATCTCTGTTCTGTGTCCTGTGTCCCCGTGTCAGGTTCCAGTGCCATGCCCATGTCACGTCCTGGTGCCATCCTCATGTCACATCCCGGTGCCATCTCTGTGCCATCCTTCCGTGTCCCCTCGCTGTCACATCCCCGTGCTGGCTCTCCACGCTGTCCCGTCCCCCCGTTCCTGCGCCATCTCCGTGTCCCCGAGTGCCATCTCCGTGTCACGTCCCCACATCCTGGTGCCACCTTCGTGTCCCCTCAATGTCCCCTTGGGGCCAAGTGTCACATCCCCAGGCCCCGGCGTCACACCCATGTCACATCCCCCAGCCGTGTCCATGTCCCTGGGCCACCTCCCAGAGTGTCACCTCCGAGTGTCACATCCCAGAGTGTCACACCCTCGGTGCCACCTCCCCGTCCTGTCCCCACACGGGATCCTGTGGGAAACTGAGGCGTGGCCAGGGGGACACAGAGGGGACAGGGGTGTCCCCTGGCCTCGGGAAGGTGGGGACAGTGGGAGGGGACAGCCGGGATGGCAGGGACACGCTGGGACACGCTGGGACCCTCCAGGCCAGGCCGGGGTTGTGGTGGCCGTGGAAGCGTCACCGTCACGCTGAGTGTCACAGGCGGGTGGCACAGGGGGGTGGCGCAGGGAGGTGGCACAGGTGTCACCACCCCCAGTGGGTGTCACAGGTGTCCCTGTCCCAGGGCTGTCCCGGCTGTCCCTGGTGTGTCACAGGGGATGTCCCAGCTGTCCCTGGTGTCCCCTGCCAGGCATGGTGGCACCAGGCAGAGTCCCAGGACTGTCCCTGTCCCCAGAGGTGGCCCGGCTGTCCCCTGCCGGGCGTGGTGGGCACCAGGCAGTGTCCCAGTTGTCCCTGTCCCTGGAGGTGGCCCGGCTGTGCCCGGTGTCCCAGGGCTGTCCTGGCTGTCCCAGGGCTGTCCCCGGTGTCCCAGGGCTGTCCCCGGTGTCCCCTGCCGGGCGTGGCGGCGCCGGGCGGGGCGCTACCTGGTGAAGAAGGGCAGGTGGTGGCCCAGGCCACCCCCCGGGCGCGGGGACTCTGTCCGGGCCATCACGTCCTTGAACCAGGTGGCCACGTCCACCTCGAGCGTCTCGTAGCGCTTGATGAAGGTGTGCTCCTGTGGGGACAGCAGGGGACATGGGGACATCGGGGACAGCAGGGACAGCGGGGACATGGGGACATCGGGGACAGCAGAGACAGCAGGGACATCGGGGATAGCAGGGACAGCAGGGGACATGGGGACATCGGGGACAGCAGGGACAGTGGGGACATGGGGACATCGGGGACAGCAGAGATATGGGGACATCGGGGACAGCAGGGACAGCAGGGGACATCAGGGACATTGGGGACAGCAGGGGACATCGGGGACAGCAGGGACAGCAGGGACATGGGGACATCGGGGACAGCAGGGGACATGGGGACATCGGGGACAGCAGGGACAGTGGGGACATGGGGACATCGGGGACAGCAGAGATATGGGGACATAGGGGACAGCAGAGACAGCAGGGGACATCAGGGACATTGGGGACAGCAGGGACAGCGGGGACATCGGGGACAGCAGAGATATGGGGACATCGGGGATAGCAGGGACAGCAGGGGACATGGGGACATCGGGGACAGCAGAGATATGGGGACATCGGGGATAGCAGGGACAGCGGGGACATGGGGACATTGGGGACAGCAGAGATATGGGGACATCGGGGATAGCAGGGACAGCAGGGGACATGGGGGACATCGGGGACAGCAGAGATATGGGGACATAGGGGACAGCAGAGACAGCAGGGGACATCAGGGACATTGGGGACAGCAGGGGACATGGGGGACATCGGGGACAGCAGGGGACATCAGGGATAGCAGAGATATGGGGGACATTTGGGACATGGGGACATCGGGGACAGCAGGGGACATTTGGGACATGGGGGACAGCAGTGACATGACATGGGGACATTGGGGACAGCGGGGGACATGGGGGACATTGGAGACAGCAGAGATATGGGGACATTGGGGACAGCAAGTGTGATGGGAGAGGTGTGACAGGGGACAGGGGAAGAGACAGATGTGATGGCACAGGTGACAGGTATGGCAGGTGACAGGTGTCACAATGACAAGTGACAAGTGTGACAGTGCCAGGTGTGACAGTGATAATGACAGGTGTGACAGACATGACAGTGACAGATGACAGGTGTGACAGTGACAGTGAAAATGACAGGTGACAATGACAGGTGCCAGGTGTGACAATGACAGGTGACAGTGCCAGGTGTGACAGTGAAAATGACAGGTGACAGTGACAGATGATAGGTGTGACAGTGACAGTGAAAATGACAGGTGACAGTGACAGGTACCAGGTGTGACAATGACAGGTGCCAGGTGTGACAATGACAGGTGTGACAATGACAATGACAGGTGACAGCTGTGACAATGACAGGCGCCAGGTGTGACAATGACAGGTGTGACAATGACAGGTGTGACAGTGACACTGACAGGTGACAATGACAGGTGCCAGGTGTGACAATGACAGGTGTGACAGTGACACTGACAGGTGACAATGACAGGTGACAGGTGCCACTCACCAGTAACTTGTTGTACTTTGGTCTCTTCCTGTGGTCCTTGGTGAGGCTGGGGGAGGGGACGGGGGGTGAGCACCTTTGGGACCCTCGGGACACGTCCCCATGTCCCCTCCATGTCCCCCTGTCCCCAGTGTCCCCCCATGTCCCCCACCAGTCCCAGACAAAGGCCTGGAGCTCCCCTGGGAAGGCGGGGGTGGCACCTTGGGGACCCCTGGGACTGTGTCCTTCCCATGTGCCCTGTGTCCCCATGTCCCCTGTGTGTCCCCATGTCCCCCCATGTCTTCGTGTCCCCAGCAGTCATGGACGAAGGCCGGGAAGTCCCCAGAGCATCTTGGGGACCCTCCTTGTCCCTTGTGTGTTCCCTTGTCCCCATGTGTCCCCCACGTCCCCCCATGCCCTCTGTGTCCCCATGGTATCCCCCATGTCTCCATGTCCCCAGGTCCCCTGTGTCCTCCTGTGTCCCTGTGTGTCCCCATGTCCCCGCCATGTTCCCCATGCCCCCCATGCCCTCTGTGTGTCCCCAGTGTGTCTCCATGTCCCCTGTGTCCCCATGGTGTCCCCCATGTCCCTCATGTCTCCATGTCCCCCTGTGCCCCCCCTGTCCCCATGTCCCCTGTATCCCCATGTCGCTGTGTGTCCCCACATCCCCAGTGTGTCCTCATATCCCCTGTATGTCCCCATGGCATCCCCCATGTCCTCATGTCCTCCGTGTCCCCATGTCTCCCATGTCTCTGTGTGTCCCCATGTCCCCTGTGTCCTCCTGTGTCCCCCATGTCCTCATGTCCTCTATGTCCCCATGTCACCCATGTCTCTGTGTGTCCCCATGTCACCCATGTCCCCTCGTCCCCCATATCCCCCCATGTCCTGTGTCCCCCCCCTGTCCCCCGTGTCCCCCGATGTCCCCACCAGTCTCGGACGAAGGCCTGGAAGTCCCCGGAGAAGCCCATGGCCGGGGGCAGCAGGGGGGGATCCTCCTGCAGCACCTTGGTCAGCACCTCGAAATCCGTCTTGCAGTTCTGGTACGGGAACTGCCCCGTGGCCAGCTCCACCTGGGGACAGGTGTGACACAGGTGTGACAGGTGTGACACACACAGGGACAGCAGTGCTGGTATGGGAACTGCCCCGTGGCCAGCTCCACCTGGGGACAGGTGTGACACAGGTGTGACAGGTGTGACACACACAGGGACAGCAGTGCTGGTACGGGAACTGCCCCGTGGCCAGCTCCACCTGGGGACAGGTGTGACACAGGTGTGACATACACAGGTGTGACAGGTGTGACACACACAGGTGTGACACACACAGGTGCGACACACACAGGTGCGACACACACAGGTGTGATGGGTGTGATACACACAGATGTGATAGGTGTGACACACACAGGTGTGACAGGTGTGACACACACAGGGACAGCAGTGCTGGTATGGGAACTGCCCCGTGGCCAGCTCCACCTGGGGGCAGGTGTGACACACACAGGTGTGACACACACAGGGACAGCAGTGCTGGTATGGGAACTGCCCCGTGGCCAGCTCCACCTGGGGACAGGTGTGACACAGGTGTGACATACACAGGTGTGACAGGTGTGACACACACAGGGACAGCAGTGCTGGTATGGGAACTGCCCTGTGGCCAGCTCCACCTGGGGACACAGTTGTGACAGAGGTGTGACATACACAGGTGTGACAGGTGTGACACACACAGGTGTGACAGGTGTGACACACACAGGGACAGCAGTGCTGGTACGGGAACTGCCCCGTGGCCAGCTCCACCTGGGTACAGGTGTGACACACACAGGTGTGACACACACAGCTGTGACAGGTGTGACACACACAGGGACAGCAGTGCTGGTATGGGAACTGCCCTGTGGCCAGCTCCACCTGGGTACAGGTGTGACACACATAGGTGTGACAGGCGTGACACAGGTGTGACACAGGTGTGACAGGTGTGACACACACAGCTGTGACAGGTGTGACACACACAGGGACAGCAGTGCTGGTATGGGAACTGCCCCGTGGCCAGCTCCACCTGGGGACAGGTGTGACACACACAGGTGTGACACACATAGGGAAGGCAGTGCTGGTATGGGAACTGCCCTGTGGCCAGCTCCACCTGGGGACACAGTTGTGACAGAGGTGTGACAGCTGTGGCAGGGACAGGTGCCAGGTGTGGCAGGAACAGGTGACAGGTGTCGTAGGGAGGTGTGGCACTGCAGGGCTGAGGTGGCACTGTGGGGACACGCTGGGGACCCAGAGGTGGTTGGGGCCAGCCTGGGGACACTGCGGGGGGGTCAGGGACACTCTGGGGACAGCTGGGTGATGTTTAGGGACCCTGGGTGACACTGGGGGATGCTGGGGACCCTGGGTGACATTTGGGGACACTTTAGGGACCCTGAGTGACGTTTGGGGATGCTTTAGGGACCCTGGGTGATGTTTGGGGACTCTGGTGACACTGGGGACACTATGGGGACCCTGGGTGACACTGGGGGATGCTGGGTGATACCGGGGATGCTTTAGGGACCCTGGGGATACTCTGGGGACCCTGGGGACACTGTGGGGACACTCTGGGGACCCTGGGGACCCTGTGGGGCCCCTCTGGGGCCAGCACTCACCAGGGAGATGCCGAGGGATGCTGGGTGACACTGGGGATGCTTTAGGGACACTCTGGGGACACTGTGGGGACTCTGTGGGGCCAGCACTCACCAGGGAGATGCCGAGGGATGCTGGGTGACACTGGGGATGCTTTAGGGACACTCTGGGGACACTGTGGGGCCCCTGTGGGGCCAGCACTCACCAGGGAGATGCCGAGGGATGCTGGGTGACACTGGGGATGCTTTAGGGACACTCTGGGGACACTGTGGGGCCCCTGTGGGGCCAGCACTCACCAGGGAGATGCCGAGGGAGGCTGGGTGACACTGGGGATGCTTTAGGGACACTCTGGGGACACTGTGGGGACTCTGTGGGGCCAGCACTCACCAGGGAGATGCCGAGGGATGCTGGGTGACACTGGGGATGCTTTAGGGACACTCTGGGGACCCTGGGGCCCCTGTGGGGCCAGCACTCACCAGGGAGATGCCGAGGCTCCAGACGTCGGCGCGGATGTCGTAGTCGGGCTTGGTGGGGTCGGGGGGGTCGATGCGCTCGGGCTGGGGGAGGGGCAGCATTGAGGGCACGGGGGGAGGGGGCAGGGCCCCAGAACCCCAAACCCCAAACATGGGGAAACCCCAAACATGGGGAACCCCCAAACACCCAGAACCCCAAACATGGGAACCCCCAAACCCCAAACCTGGAACCCCCAGAACCTCAAACCTGGGAACCCCCGAACCTGGAAAGCCCCAGAACCCCAAATCTGGGAACCCCAAAGACCCAGACCCCCAAACCTGGAAACCTGCAAACCTGCAAACCCCAAACCTGGGAACACCCAAAGACTCAGAACCCCAAACCTGGGGAACCCCCAAACCTGGAGCCCCCAGAACCCCAAACCTGGGAACCCCCAAACCTGGGGAACCCCCAGAACCCCAAACCTGGGAACCCCCAAACCCCCAAACCTGGAGCCCTCAGAACCCCAAACCTGGGAACCCCCAAACCTGCGGAACCCCCAAACCCCAAACCTGGGGAACCCCCAAACCCCCAAACCTGGAGCCCCCAGAACCCCAAACCTGGGAACCCCCAAACCTGGAACCCCCAGAACCCCAAACCTGGGAACCCCCACACCCGAGGAACCCCCGAACACCCAGAACCCCAAACCTGGGAACCCCTGAAACCCCAAACTTGGAAACCAGCAAACCCCAAACCTGGGAACCCCCAAACCCCAAACCTGGCAGGGACCCCAAAACCCCAAACGTGTGGAGGACTCCAGAAACCCCAGACCTGGGAACCCTCAAACATCCAAAGCCCCAGATCTGGGGGACCCCCAGCATCCCCAGACCTGGGGGGATCCTCAAAACCCCAAAGAAGCCAGACCTGGAGGCGACCCCACAACCCCAAACACCCGGAACCCCAAGGCTGGGGGGATCCCCCAAACCCCAGGGGATCCCCAACACCCCCAAACCCGAGGGGGGCCCCCCACAGCCCCATCCCATGGCCGGGGTGCAGCCCCCCCAATCCTGGGGACCCAACACCCCCTGATCCCCCCCAAAGGCCCCCTCTGGGGCTGGGGCATGTCCCCAGTGTCCCCCCAATGTCCCCAGTGTCCCCCCAATGTCCCCAGTGTCCCTAATGTCCCCGCAGTGTTCCCATGTCCCCTATGTTCCCCATGTCTCCAGTGTCCCCAATGTCCCCAACATCCCCCCAGTGTCCCCAGTGTACCAAATGTTCCCAATGTCCCCAACGTCCCCAGTGTCCCCAATGTCCCTGGGGATGTCCCCAATGTCCCTAACCATGTCCCCATGTCCCCAGTGTCCCCTCACCGCCATGTAGGCCGCACAGCCTGTGCTCTGGGGGATGTCCCCATGTCCCCAATGTCCCAGGGGATGTCTCCAGTGTCCCTAACCCTGTCCCCAATGTCCCCTCACCGCCATGTAGGCCGCACAGCCTGTGCTCCAGGGGATGACCCCATGTCCCCAATGTCCCAGGGATGTCCCCAACCCTGTCCCCATGTCCACAGTGTCCCCTCACCGCCATGTAGGCCACACAGCCTGCACTCCGGGGGATGTCCCCATGTCCCTAATGTCCCAGGGGATGTCCCTAACCCTGTCCCCAGTGTCCCCTCACCGCCATGTAGGCCGCACAGCCCGTGCTCTGGGGATGTCCCCATGTCCCCATGTCCCAGGGATGTCCCTAACCCTGTCCCCAATGTCCCCTCACCGCCATGTAGGCCGCACAGCCCATGCTCTGGGGGATGTCCCCGTGTCCCCATGTCCCAGGGATGTCTCTAACCCCGTCCCCATGTCCCCAGTGTCCCCTCACCGCCATGTAGGCCGCACAGCCCGCGCTCCAGGGAATGCCCCTGTGTCCCCAATGTCCCAGGGGGTGTCCCCAATGTCCCAGGGATGTCCCTAACCGTGTCCCCATGTCCCCAGTGTCCCCTCACCGCCATGTAGGCCGCACAGCCCGCGCTCCGGGTCTTGGCCTTGGAGTCCACCAGGCGGCCGCTGATGCCGAAGTCGCAGAGTTTGATCTGGCCCCGCTCGTCCAGCAGGATGTTGGAGGGTTTGACATCCCTGTGGATCACCCCGTGCTTCTCCTTCAGGTACAGCAGCGCCTTCACGATCTGCAGGACAGGGATTGTCCCCAGTGTCACCTCTGTGTCACCGTCACCCTGCTCGCGGCCACTGCCACCCTGCCCAGAACACCCCCTGTCCCCTGTGGGTCACCCCGTGCTTCTCCTTCAGGTCCTTCACCCGTGGGGAACAGCAGTGACAGTCTGCAGGTGTCACCTCTGTGTCACCGTCACCCTGCTCACTGTCACTGTCACCCTGCCCACTCGGGAATGGGGCGCTGGATCCTGGGGACCCCCTGCCTGTCCCCAATGTCCCCAGTGTCCCCCACCATCACCAGCATCCTGCCCAAGATACCAGGACCCCCCTGCCTGTCCCCAGTGTCCCCAACATCCCAACTGTCCCCAGTGCCACTCACTGCCACTGTCATCCTGCCCAGAACCCAAGAGCCACCCTGTGTGTCCTCAATGTCCCCAATGTCCCCAGTGTCCCCCTCGCTGTCACTCACTGCCACCATCATCTTGCTCAGAATCCCAGACTCACCCTGCGTGTCCCCAGTGTCCCTAACGCTCCCATTGTCCCCAATCTCCCCAGTGTCCCCATTGTCCCAAATCTCACCAGTGTCCCCAAGTGTCCCTAATGTTCCCATTGTCCCCAGTGCCCCCCCTGTCCTCGTCATCCCCAGTGTCCCCAATGCCCCCAGTGTCCCCAAGGCTCCAGGTGTCCCCAGTGTCCCCGATTCCCCCAATGTCCCCATTTTTCCAAAAGCCACCAATGTCCCCCAAGGCTCCAGGTGTCCCCAGTGTCCCTGTTGTCTCCAATCCCCCCAAATGTCCTCAATGTCCCCATTGTCCTCAGTGTCCCCCAGTGTCCCTGCTGTCACTCACTGCCACCGTCATCTTGCCCAGAACCCCAGAGCCACCCCGCGTGTCCCCAGTGTCCCTGATGCCCCTGCTGTCCCCAATGTCCCCGCTGTCACTCACTGCCACCGTCATCTTGCCCAGAACCCCAGAGCCACCCCGTGTGTCCCCAGTGTCCCTGATGCCCCTGCTGTCCCCAATGTCCCCAGTGTCACTCACTGCCACTGTCATCTTGCCCAGGATGCGCTCGGGGATGGGGCCCTGGATTCTCTTCTTGAGCTTCTCGGCGCAGGTGCCCATGAGCTCCATGGCGATGAACACGTCGGTCTGGGGAGGGACCGGGTGAACTGGGAGCACTGGGAGGGACTGGGGGCACTGGGGGGCACTGGGAGAGCACTGGGTGTACTGGGAGGGCACTGGGAAGGACTGGGAGGGCACTGGGGGCACTGGGAGGGCACCGGGTGTACTGGGAGGGCACTGGGAAGGACTGGGAGGGCACTGGGGGCACTGGGAGGGCACTGGGTGTACTGGGGGGGTACTGGGAGGGCACTGGGAGGGACTGGGAAGGACTGGGAGGGCACTGGGGGGGGTACTGGGGGGCACTGGTGGCACTGGGAGGGCACTGGCAGAGCACTGGGTGTGCTGGGAGGGCACTGGAATGGACATGGGGCACTGGGAGCACTGGGGGTACTGGGAGTACTGGGATGTACTGGGGGCACTGGGAGGGACTGGGAGCACTGGGAGGGCACTCCAGATGCCCCCCAGCCCTCCAGATTCCCCTGAGTGCCCCGGGTGTGCCCAGGTGCCCCAGGTACCCACATTGGTGATGAAGGTGCCGAAGCACTGCACAATGCAGGGGATGCAGGGGTGCCCATAGCCCCAGGTGTGCCCAGGTGCCCCCAGGTGTGCCCAGGTGCCCCAGGTACCCACGTTGGTGATGAAGGTGCCGAAGCACTGCACGATGCAGGGGTGCCCATAGCCCCAGGTGCCCCAGGTGTGCCCAGGTGCCCGCAGGTGCCCCCAGGTGCCCCAGGTGCCCCAGGTGTGCCCAGGTGCCCCAGGTACCCACGTTGGTGATGAAGGTGCCAAAGCACTGCACGATGCAGGGGTGCCCATAGCCCCAGGTGCCCCCAGGTGTGCCCAGGTGCCCCAGGTGTGACCAGGTGCTCCCAGGTGTGCCCAGGTGCCCCAGGTACCCACATTGGTGATGAAGGTGCCGAAGCACTGCATGATGTAGGGATGCCCATAGCCCCAGGTGTGCCCAGGTGTGCACAGGTGTGCCCCAGGTGTGCCCAGGTGCCCCCAGGTGTGCCCCAGGTGCCCCCAGGTGCCCCAGGTACCCACGTTGGTGATGAAGGTGCCAAAGCACTGCACGATGTAGGGGCAGTCGTGGCTCTTGAGCACCACGTCCAGGTCCATCAGGATCCGCTTGTTCTCCTCGCGGTTCCCCGAGCGACGCATTTGCTGCATGGGGGGGGACAGGTGTCACCAAAGGTCACCGAGGGTCACAGGGGGGGTCACGGGGGGCACAGGAGTCATGGGGAGTCACAGGTATCACCAGAGGTCACAAGTGTTACCGGGGGGCACAGGGGGTCACAGGTGTCACCAGGGGGGTCACAAGTGTCACCAGGGCTCACAGGTGTCACCAGGGAGGGGTCACAGGTGTCACCGGGGGGTCACAGGGGGCACAGGTGTCACCAGGGGGGTCACAAGTGTCACCAGGGCTCACAGGTGTCACCAGGGAGGGGTTACAGGTGTCACCGGGGGGTCACAGGAGGCACAGGGGGGGTCACGGGGGTCACAGGTGTCACCGGGGGGTCACAGGGGGCACAGGTGTCACCAGGGGGGGTCACAAGTGTCACCGGGGAGGGGTCACAGGTGTCACCGGGGGGGTCACAGGGGGCACGGGGGGGTCACGGGGGGCACAGGTGTCACCAGAGGCCACAGGTGTTGTGGGGAGTCACAGGTATCACCAGGGGTCACAAGTGTTACCGGGGAACACAGGGGGGCACAGGTGTCACCAGGGGGGTCACAAGTGTCACCAGGGCTCACAGGTGTCACCGGGGGGTCACAGGGAACACAGGTGTCACCAGGGGGGGTCACAGGGGGCACAGGTGTCACCAGGGGGGGTCACAAGTGTCACGCAGGGTCACAGGTGCCACTGAGGGTCACAGGTGTCACCAGGGGGTGACCAGAGGGTCACAGGTGTCACCAGAGGATCACGTGGGTGGTCACAGGTGCCACTGAGGGTCACAGGTGTCACAGGGGGGGTCACAGGTATCACTGAGGGGGGGGGGGGGGTCACAGGTGTCACCAGGGGTCCAAGGTATCACAGGTGTCACTGGGGGGGGTCACAGGTGTCCCAGGTGTCACTGGGGGGGGGGTCCCAGGTGTCCCAGGTGTCCCCAGGTGTCCCCGCCCCGTGCCCACCTTGACGGCGATGACGTGCCCGGTCTTGCGGAATCGCATCTTCCACACCTGCCCGCAGGTGCCGCTGCCGATCTCGCCCAGGTTCTCCAGGTCATTGATCTCTGCCTGGTACCGCTGGGGGGAGGGGGGTCAGGGCCCACCCGGGACAGCCCCAGGCTCACCTGGGCCCCCCTCAGCCAGGTAACCCCCCTCAATCCTCACCTGGGCCCCCCTTGGCCAGGTAACCCCCCTCAATCCTCACCTGGGCCCCCCTCAGCCAGGTAACCCCCCTCAATCCTCACCTGAGCCCCCCTCAGCCAGGTAACCCCCCTCAATCCTCACCTGGGGCTGCCCTTGGCCAGGTAACCCCCCTCAATCCTCACCTGAGCCCCCCTTGGCCAGGTAACCCCCCTCAATCCTCACCTGGGCCCCCCTCAGCCAGGTAACCCCCCTCAATCCTCACCTGAGCCCCCCTCAGCCAGGTAACCCCCCTCAATCCTCACCTGGGCCTGCCCTTGGCCAGGTAACCCCCCTCAATCCTCACCTGGGGCCCCCTTGGCCAGGTAACCCCCCTCAATCCTCACCTGGGGCTGCCCTTGGCCAGGTAACCCCCCTCAATCCTCACCTGGGCCCCCTCAGCCAGGTAACCCCCCTCAATCCTCACCTGGGGCTGCCCTTGGCCAGGTAACCCCCTCAATCCTCACCTGGGCCCCCTTTGGCCAGGTAACCCCCCTCAATCCTCACCTGGGGCCCCTCAGCCAGGTAACCCCTCCCATGGCCAGGTAACCCCTCCCACAGCCAGGTAACCCCTCCCACAGCCAGGAAACCCCTCCCACAGCCAGGTAACCCCTCCCACAGCCAGGAAACCCCTCCCATGGCCAGGTAACCCCTCCCACAGCCAGGTAACCCCTCCCATGGCCAGGTAACCCCCCTTGATCCTCACCTGTGCCCCCATGGCCAGGTAACCCCCTCCATCCTCACCTGGGCCCCTCACTATGCCCACCCGCCCTCCCCATCCTCACCTGTCCCCCCCCGACTCACCTGTCCCCCCCCCCCCCAAGGTCAGGTACCCCCTCATCCTCACCTGTCCCCCCCCCATAGTCAGGTACCCCCTCATCCTCACCTGTCCCCCCCCCACGGCCAGGTACCCCCTCATTCTCTCAGGTACCCCCTCATGCTCACCTGTCCCCCCAAGGTCAGGTACCCCCTCATGCTCACCTGTCCCCCCACGGCCAGGTACCCCCCTCATTCTCACCTGTCCCCCCACGGTCAGGTACCCCCTCATGCTCACCTGTCCCCCCACGGTCAGGTACCCCGTCTGTTTCATGATCTCCTGCAGCTTCTGGTCGATCTCAATGCTGGGGGGCAATGGGAGAGCTCAGCCAATCAGCTCAGGGCACAGGGAGAGCCCAGCCAATCAGCTCAGGGCAAGGGGAGAGCTCAGCCAATCAGCTCAGGGCACGAGGAGAGCTCAGCCAATCAGCACACAGGGAATCACAGCTCTGGCCAATCGCACACCAGGAAATCCTGCCTGCCTGCCTGGCCAATCAGCACCCAGGGGCTCTCACACTCCTGGCCAATGAGCACACAGCTCTCCTGCCCAACAGGCCAATCAGCAACTGGGATCCTCTGAACCATCAACCAATCAGCAGCTGCAACCTCTGCTCCAGCCAATCACTGCTCAAGATCACCCCGAAGCTCTGGCCAATGAGAAAACACCACTCCCCGAGCTCTGGCCAATCAGGGCCTACAAGCCCTCAGAGCAGCAGCCAATCAGCACCACAGGCTCCGACCAACTGCTGCGCACACTCTCCTGCCCAGCCAATCAGAACACACGGCCCCTTGGATCTCCGGCCAATCAGAGTGCAGGATCTCCCTGGAATCTCTGGCCAATCACCGCCTGCAGACTCCTGTCCACCCAGCCAATCAGCACAAGCCTCCTGCTCGGCCAATCAGCTCACGTTATCACCTTAGAATTCTATCCAATCAGAGCATGGAAAACTCCCTGATCTCTGGCCAATCAGGGCACAGGATCTCTCAGAATCTCTGGCCAATCACAGAACAGGATCCCCCAAGCCTCTGGCCAATCAGGACATATGACCCTCCCCTAGCCAATCAGGACACGTGATCCTCTGTGGGCCAATCAGAGCAGAGGATCTCTCCAGAACTCTGGCCAATCAGAGCACAGGATCTCCACAGACCTCTAGCCAATCAGGATGCGTGACCCCCCTCTGGCAAATGTGAGCCTGGTGCCCAATCAGGGCACAGGATTCCCCTGGGCTTCCGTCCAATCAAGCTTTGATTCTGCTAGATCTCTGACCAATCTGGGCACAGGATCCCCCAGCGCCTCTGGCCAATCAGCACCCAGGCTCTCCCCAATGGGCCAATCAGCACCCAAGCTATCCCATATTGTCCAATCAGCACCCAGGCTCTCGCCAATCAGCTTCCAGGCCCTCCCCATGGGCCAATCAGCACCCAGGCTATTCCATATTATCTAATTAGCATTCAGGCTCTCGCCAATCAGCACCCAGGTTCTCCCCAATCAGCCAATCAGCAGCCAGGCTCTCGCCAATCAGCCCATCAGCATCCAGGCTCTCCCCAATCAGCCAATCAGGGCTCGGGGGCGTGTCCTCACCTCTCCAGGCTGCGCGGCACCAGGAACGGGGGCGGGGGCAGCCCCAGCATCTGCCGGGGCCGGGGGGGGGGGCGTGGGCTGGGGGCTCTCGGGGGGGCCCCCCCGGCCCCCCTCGCTCACCAGGGGCAGCTGCAGGGCTGGGGGGGAGAGCAGAGTCAGCGACCCCAAAAACGGGGGGAGAAACCCCAAAAATGGGGAGAAATACCCAAAAACCCAGAGAGAGAAACCTAAAAATGGGGAGGGAACCCCAAAAACGGGGAGAGAACCCTAAAAACGAGGAGAGAAACCCCCAAAATGGGGAGAACACCAAAAACGGGGAGAGAAACTAAAAAACGGGGAGAGAATCCCATAAAGGGGGAGAGAAACCCAAGAAATGGGGAGAGAACCCCAAAAGCGGGGAGAGAACCTCAAAACGGGGGAAGAATCCCAGAAATGGGGGGAGAACCTCAAAAATGGGGAGAGAATCCCAAAAACGGGGAGGAATCCCAAAAGCAGGTAGAGAACCCAAAAACGGGGAGAGAATCCCAAAAACGGAGAGGGAACCCCAAAAACAGGGAGAGCATCCCAAAAATGGGGAGAGAAACTCAAAAACAGGGAGAGAACCAGAAAAATGGGGAGAGAAACCCCCAAAACAGGGAGGAAACTCAAAACCTGGGGGAGAACCCCAAAAACGGGGAGAGAACCCAAAAACAGGGAGGGAACCCCAAAAAGGGGGAGAGAAACCTAAAAATGGGCAGAGAAACCTAAAAATATGGGGAGAACCCCAAAAACGGGGGAGAACCTCAAAACGGGGAGAGAACTCAAAAACCAGGGGGAGAATCAGAAAAATGGAGAGAGAAACCCCAAAAACAGGGGAGAGAAACCCAGAAATGGGGGGAGAACCCTAAAAACAGGGAGGAAACTCAAAACCAGGTAGAGAACCCCAAAAATGGGGAGAGAGTCCCAAAAACGGTGAGAGCACCGCAAAATGGGGATAGAAACCCAAAAACAGGGAGAGAAATCCAAAACAAGGAGAGAACCCCAAAAACGGGGAGAGAACCCAGAAATGGGGGGAGAACCTCAAAACGGGGAAAGAATCCCAGAAATGGGGAGAGAAACCAAAAACAAGGCAAGAACCTCAAAAATGGGGAGAGAACCCAAAAGTGGGGGGAGAATCGGAAAAATGGGGAGAGAAACCCCAAAAACAGGGGGGAGGAACCCAGAAATGGGGGGGGAGAACCCTAAAAACGGGGAGGAAACCCAAAACCAGGTAGAGAACCCCAAAAATGGGGAGAGAGTCCCAAAAACGGGGAGAGCACCCCAAAATGGGGATAGAAACCCAAAAACAGGGAGAGAAATCCAAAACAAGGAGAGAACCCCAAAAATGGGGAGAGAACCCAGAAACGGGGGGAGAACCTCAAAATGGGGAAAGAACCCCAAAAACGGGGAGAGAAACCCCAAAAACCAGGGGGAGAATTGGAAAAATGGGGAGAGAAAACCCAGAAACAGGGGGGAGAAACCCAAAAATGGGGGGAGAATCCCAAAACGGGGAGGAAACCCAAAACCAGGTAGAGAACCCAAAAATGGGAGGAGAACCCCAAAAATGGAGATAGAACCCCAGAAATGGGGAGAGAATCCCAAAAAATGGGGGGAGAACACCAGAAACGGGGAGAGAAGCCCAGAAATGGGGAGAGAAATCAAAAACAAGGGAGAGAACCCCAAAAATGCAGGGAGAAGCAAAAAACAGGGAGAGAACCCAAAAATGGGAGAAACCCCAAAAATGGGGTAGAACCCCAAAAGAGAGAAGTCAAACAATGGGGAATTAATATCAAAAATGGGGAGGGAATGCCATAAATGGAGAACCCAAAAAAGGGGAGAGAACCCAAACATGGACAGGAACCTCAAATATGGGAAGAGAACCCCAAAAATGGAAAACTCACAGAAACCTAAAAATGGGGAGAGAACCTCAAAAATGGAGAACCCCAAAAAAGGGGAGAGAAACCTAAAAAAGGGGAGAGAATGCCAAAGATGGGGAGAGACAGAACCCCAAAATTGGGGCAGAAAACTCAAAAAAATCAATGAGAGAGCCTGAAAATAGGGAAAAGAACCTAAAATTTGGGAGAGAACCCTAAAAATGGGGAGAGCAGGATCAGGGACCCCAAAAATGGGAAAGAACTCCCAAAATAGGGGGAGACACAGCAGGGACCCCAAAATCCATGTGGGAGGAGAAAGAAACCGGTCAGGAACCCCAAAACTGAGGATGGACTTGTCAGAACCCCAAAAATGGGAGGAAAAACATCAGGACCCCAAAAATAGGGGGAGAAAATCATCAAGACCCAAAAACTGGGGGGGAAAGGTCAGAACCCCATAAACTGGGGGGGCACAGAGAGCCCCCAATTTTTCCCCTTTTTCTCCTCTTTTTGCAGTTTCCTGCCCCGTTTCCCCCGTTCTTGCCCCATTTTCCCCTCCCTGCCCCATTTTCCTGCAATTCCCACCAATTTTTCCTCATTTCCCCCAAATTTGCCCCATTTCCCCCAATTTTTCCCACCATTTTTCTCCATTTCCCCCCACCTTTCAATTTCCCTATTTTAGCCCATTTCCCCCCAATTTTGCCGCTGTTTTTCCCAATTTTCCCCCCAATTTTTGCACTCTTCCCCCCAATTTTCCCTCATCCCCCTCATTGTTCCCAATTTCCCCCAATTCCTTCTGTCTTTTCCCCCATTTTTCCCTGTTTCTCCCCAATTTTTCCCATTTCCACCCTATTTCCCACTGTTTTCCCCAATTTTCCCCCCCAGTTTTTCCCCATTTTCCCAATTTTCCCCCATTTCCCTGTCTTCCCAATTCCTCCCAATTTTCCCCCATTCCTCCCATGTTTTTCCCCCCAATTTTCTGCAATCTTCCTTCATTTTCCCACCATTTTTCCACATTTCCCTCTTTTTTTCCACAATTTTTCCATATTTCTCCCCAATTTTTCCCATTTCTGCCTGATTCCTCTTAATTTTCCCAGTTTCCCCCCAAATTTCCCATTTTCACCGTTTTCCCCCCAATTTTCTCCCGTTTTTCCCATTCCCCCCACACTTCTCCCCACTTCCCTGTTTTTTCCCCCATTTTTCCTGGTTTTCCCCATTTCCCCCAATTTTCCCACTTCCCCCCCAATTTCCCCCCCATTTTCCCCAATTTTCCCCCAGTTCCCCCTGGTTTTTCCCCCCATTCTTCCAAATTTTTCCCCATTTGCTCCCAAATGTTTCCCATTTTCCGATTTCCCCCAATTTCCACATTTCCCCCAATTTTCCCCATTTCCCCCCATTTTTTCCAATTTCTCCCCATTCTACTCCCCAGTTCCCCCCGAATTTTCCCATTTCCCCCCGAATTTTCCCATTTCCCCATCATTTTCCCCAATTTCCCCCTAGTTCCCCCTGGTTTTTCCCCCCATTCCCTTCCCATTTCCTCCCAATTTCCTCCCAGTTTTCCCAAATTTTTCCCCATTTGCTCCCAAATTTTCCCCATTTCCCCCCAGTTTCCCCCATTTTTCCCCATTTCCTCCCATTTTTCCCAATTTCCCCCCATTCTACTCCCCAGTTCCCCCCAATTTCCTCCCATTTTCCAAATTTTTCCCTATTTCCTCCCAAATTTTTTCCCATTTCCCCCCACTTTTCGCCTCAATTTCCCCGTTTCCCCCCATTTTTCCCATTTTCCCCCTATTTTTGCCTCAATTTCCCCGTTTCCCCCATTTTTCCCATTTTCCCCCAGTTTCCCCCCAATTCCCCGTTTTTCCCCCCCATTCCCTTCCCATTTCCTCCCAATTTCCCCCCACTTTTTCCAAATTTTTCCCCATTTCCTCCCAAATTTTTCCCATTTACCCCCAGTTTCCCCCCATTTTTCCTGTTTCCCCCCATTTTCCCCATTTCCCCCCCATTTTTCCCATTTCCCCCCACTTTTCGCCTCAATTTCCCCGTTTCCCCCCCATTTTTCCCATTTCCCCCCATTTCCCATTTCCCCCCATTTCTCCCCCCATTTTTCCTATTTCCCCCCAGTTTTTGCCTCAATTTCCCAGTTTCCCCCTATTTTGCACCCATTCCCCCCCCGTTTTTCCCATTTTTCCTGTTTTCCCCCATTTCTCCCCCATTTTTCCCATTTCCCCCCTGTTTTTGCCTCATTTTCCCTATTTCCCCCCCATTTCCCCCATTTCCCCCATTTCCCTCCCATTTTTCCCATTTCCCCCCAGTTTTTGCCCAAATTTCCCATTTCCCCTCCATTTCCCCCCCATTTTTCCCATTTCCCCGCCATTTCCCCCCATTTTCCCCCCCATTTTTCCCATTTTCCCCCATTCCCCCCATTTTCCCCGTTTTTCCCATTTCCCCCCCATTTTTCCCATTTCCCCCATTTCTCCCCCGTTTTCCCCCCATTTTTCCCATTTCCTCCCCATTTCCCCTCCATTTTCCCCCCATTTTCCCCCCCATTTTTCCCATTTTCCCCCATTCCCCCCATTTTCCCCGTTTTTTCCCATTCCCCCCCCATTTTTCCCCTTTACCCCCCCATTTTTGCCTCATTTTCCCCATTTGCCCCCCATTCCCCCCCATTTCTCCCCCATTTTCCCCCCATTTTCCCCATTCCCCCCCATTTCCCCATTGTTCCGTTCCGGCCGCATGCTGCAGGGGCCGGGGGGGTCACTCCATGCCACAGCCGGGGGGGGGGGGGAGAGGGGAGAGGGGACACGGGGGGGACATTCCGGGGTGGGGGAGGGGCATTCCAGGGTGGGGGAGGGGCAAAGAAACTGCGGGGGGGGAGGGGTTAAATGGGGGGGGGGGAGGGGTGAAGCTGCCACAAAGGGGAAACTGAGGCACAAGGGGGGAGGGGTTAAATGGGGAGGGGTTAAATGGGGAGGGGTTAAATGGGGGGGAGGGGTGAAGATGCTCCAAGGGGAAACTGAGGCACAAAGGGGGGGAGGGGGAGGGGTTAAATGGGGAGGGGTCCCCAAAAAGGGGGAGGAGTCAGGGGGGGAGGGGCGGTACCTGCTCGCTGGGACGGAGCGGGTGGCGGGGCTAAGGGTGATGACGATGACTGGAGATGGGGGAGGGGCACGGGGGGGGGGAATAAAAATGGAGGGAAAAAAATAAAATAAAAAAAAATAAAACGGGAAAAAAAAAAGAGAAAAAATTAAAAAGGGCGGGATTGGGGTGGGTGAGTTCATGAAATGGGGGTGGGGATGAGTTGAAATTGGGGGATTTGATTAAAATCAGGGGGGAGAAATGAATTTAAAATAGAAATAAATTTAATTGAGGGGGGAATTCACTTAAATTGGGGAAAATAAACTTAAATTGAGAGCTAGGAATTAATTTAAAATGGGGGAAAATAAACTTAAATTGAGGGGCAGGAATTCATTTAAATTGGGGGGAAATTAAGTTAAATTGAGGGGCAGGAATTCATTTAAAATGAGAGAAAATTAAGTTAAATTGAGGGGTAAGAATGAATTTAAAATGGGGAAAATAAACTTAAATTGAGGGAAGTAATTCATTTAAATTGGGGGGAAAATAAACATAAATTGAGAGCTAGGATTAATTTAAAATGGGGGGAAAATAAACTTAAATTGAGGGGCAGGAATTCACTTAAATTGGGGAAAATAAACTTTAATTGAGGAACAGAAATTAATTTAAATTGGGGAAAATAAACTTAAATTGAGGGGCAGAAATTCATTTAAAATGAGGGGAAATGAAGTTAAATTGAGTAGCAGAAATTCATTTAAAATGGGGAAAATAAACTGAAATTGAGGGGCAAGAATTAATTGAAATTGGGGGGGAAATGAAGTTAAATTGATGAGAAAAATAATTTAAATTGAAGGAATTAATTTAAAGTGGAGAGCAGAAATGAATTTAAATGAGGAGAAATAATTGGGGGCAGAAATGAATTTAATTGGTGGAGATTAGTTAAATTGGATGGGAAAATTAAGTTAAATTGAGGGGATGAGTTTAAATTGGAAAGCAGAAATTAATTTAAAATGATGGAAATAAACTTAAATTGAGGGGCAGGAATTCATTTAAATTGGGGAAAAAAAAACTTAGATTGGGGGCAGGAATGAATTTGGCAGAACAGGAATGAAATTGGGGAAATAAATTGAAAATGGGGAAATAAATTGAAATTGGAAGGCAAAAATGGTCTTAAATTGGGGAGAAATGAGGGAATTTAAATTGGGGGATAAAAATGGATTTAAGTTGGGGGGAATGAAGTTAAATTATGGGGAAAATGAATTAAATTGGGGAAATAAATTTGGGGCAGAAAGGGATTTAAATTGGGGGAATTAATTTAAATTTGAGGCAAAAATGGATTTGAATTGGAAGGCATAAACTGAAATTAAATTGGAAGGAATAAATTTAGATTGGGGGGTAGAAATGAAATTAAATTGGGGAGGAGAATGAATTTCGATTGGGAGAAATAAATTTAAGTTGAAAATTAAGCAGATATTAATTGAAATTGGGGGGAAATGAAATTAAATGGGGGAGAATTGAAATTGAGGGCAGAAATGTAAATGCATTTCAATTGGAAAAAGTGAATTTAAATTCAGAGGAATGAAAATGGATTAAAATTGGGGGAATTCATTAAACTGGGGGGATGAGTTTTAATTGAAATGGATTTAAATTGGGGGAAAATGGAATTGAGCTGAAGTTGGAGGGACAGGAATGAAATGGGGGGGGACAAAAACGAATTTAAATTGGAGAGGAGAGAAATATAAATAAAATTGAAATTAAATTGGGGAAGGGGACAGAGATGAAACTGGGGGGGGACAGGAGCGAAATTCAGAGGGAAAAATAAATTTGGGGGCAGAGAAATGAATTCAAATTGGGGGGAAAATCCCATTAAAATGGGGAGTTCAGGGATGAATTTGGGGGCAGAAATTTAAATTTGGGGGGATAAAAATGAGCTCAAATTTGGAAGGGGGGGGAGAAGAAAGGGAGGAGGGGCAGGGGCTGCTCCCCCCAGCCTGGAAAAATCCCAAAAAAATCCCCAAAATCTGCTGGGAATGGTCCTGGGGGGGTCCTACCTGGAGGGGGATCCTCGAGGTGACAACTGGGGGGGAAACCCCCCAAAAATCCCATTGCAACCCCCCCAGAGCCCCCCAAAATCCCACTGGGAACCCCCAAATCCACCCCCCAAAAAAACCCCAAAAACCCTTCCCAACCCCTAAATCCCCCTGCCCCCCTAAACCAGCCAGGACTGCCCTAAAATAGCCCTAAACTGCCCCAAAATGACCCTAAACGGCCTCAAATGTCCCAAAACTGCCCTAAAATGGCCCAAAGCTTCCCCAAATACCCAAAACCTGCTCCAATATGGCCCTAAACTGCCCCAAAATGGCCCAAAACTGCCCTAAAATGGCCCTAAACTGCCCCAAATACCCCGAAACTGCCCCTGAGGTGCCCCAAACATCCCAAAATGGCCCCAAAATTTCCCTAAACGACCCCAAAGCTGCCCCAAATGACCCTAAGCTGTCCCTAAAGTGCCCCAAACACCCCAAAAACGACCCCACGCACCCCAGAACAGCCTCAAACTGCCCCAAACTGCTCCAAACACCCCGAAACGGCCCCAGAATGTTCCTAAATCCCTCTGAAAGGCTCTAAATTGTCCTGAAAACCCTAAAACAGCCTCAGATCTCCACAGAGCCCCCCCCCAAAAAAACCCCAAATGTCCCTAAACTGCCCCAAATGTCCCCAAAGCCCCTTAAACTGCCCCAAACTGCCTAAAACTCCCCCCAAATGCTCCCTAAATCCCTTAAACTGCCCCAAAATGCTCCTAAATCCCTCAAACTTCCCCAAAATGCTCCTAAATCCCTTAAACTGCCCCAGACCCTCCTGAACATCCTCGAACTCACCCCCACAAAAACCCCAACCAAACCTGAACGGCCCTAAAATGGCCCTAAACTGCCCCAAACCAACCCAAAACTGCCCCAAAACTGCCCCAAACACCCCCAAACTGTCCCAAACACCTCGAAATTGTCCTAAACATCCCAAAACAGGCTTGGAACCCCCTAAAACCCCCCCGTCCCCACAAACCGCCCCAAAATGTCCCTAAACTGCCCCAAACAGCCCAGACAAGCCAAAACTGCCCCAAAATCTCCCTAAACTGCTCCAAACACCTCAAATCTACCCCCAAACCCCCGAACTACCCCAAAATGCTCTCAAACACCCCAAAACTGCCCCTGAGAAGCCAGAACTGCCCCAAAATGTCCCTAAACCTGACCCAAACACCCCAAATTTGCCCCCAAAACCCAAAGGTTACCCCAAATCTGCCCCGGGCTCCCCAAAATGTCCCAAACCTGCCCCAAACACTTCAAATCTACCCCAAAACCCCGAAAATTCCAGCACTACCCCAAAATGCTCCCAAACTGCCCCGAACACCCCAAAACTGCCCCGAGGAGCCAGAATTGCCCCAAAATGTCCCTAAACCTGACCCAAACACCCCAAATTTGCCCCCGAATCTCCAAACACCCCAAGTGTGCCCCGGACTCCCCAAAATGTCCCAAACCTGCCCCAAACACCCCAAACCCACCCCAAAACCCCCGAACTACCTCAAAATGTCCCTAAACTGACCCAAACACCCCAAAACTGCCCCTGAGGATTCAGAACTGCCCCAAAAGGTCCCAAACCTGCCCCAAACACCCAAATTTTGCCCCAAACACCCCAAACCTGCGCCAAACACCTCAAACCTGCCCCAAACACCCCAAAATGCCCCAAACCTGCCCCGGCCACCCCAGCCCCGCCCCCATCCCCCTAAACCGCCCCCTCCCCTCCCCCCTCAGCCCCGCTCTCCCCTCACGGCCCCGCTCCCCTCCCCCCCCCCCTCCCCGAGCGCGGCCTCCCCGCGGCCGCCCCGCTCCCCCCGGGCCGCTCCCGCCGCCCCCCGGCCCCGCTCACTGGGGCGGGCGCGGGCGGGGCCGATGTCGAGGTTGAGGTCGATTCTCCGCCGCGCCTCGCGGTTCTCCTGCTTCAGCTTCGCCTCCAGCCGCGATAGCTTCTGCTCAAGCGAGGACGCCGCCATCTTCCCCCCCCGCGTCGCGCATGCGCGGGGCCCGCGAGGGGCGGGGCTTAGGGCCCCCGCCGGCCGCCGTACAGAGGGAGGGAGAGGAGGGCGCCGCCATCTTCCCGTTGGGATGCGTAATGCGCATGCGCGCAGCGCGGTGCTGTGAATTCTGGGTCTCACCGTTTGCCGTAGGGAGAGAGAGCGGGGTGGGCGCCGCCATCTTCGCCTCTGGGCCGGTTATTGCGCATGCGCAGATGACGGGAGGCTGTTATTGCCTTTATCGCCTGCTGTAGATGGGGGAGAGCTGAAGGGAGGACACGGGGGGGTTTTGGGTTCCTTTGGCCGCTGTCGGAACGCGGGAGGAGGGGGAGGAGAAAGGGCACGGCGGCTTTTTGGCCACACTGGCCGCCGTACGGAAATAGGGAACATGAATGCCGCCATCTTCACTGGGGAACTGCTATTGCGCATGCGCAAAGCGGATGGATTTCGGGCCTCTCCGGCCGCCGTAGAGAGGCGGCATACGGACCTAAATTGGCCCCGCCGGCCGTCGTAGGGGCACATGGAGCGGAACGATCCCTTATAAACGTTTATGGGGCCTCACGGGCATGTGGGGGCAACTGGGACCTGTTTGGGGCCCTGGGAAGGCCGAGGATGTTTCAGAGCGGCTGAAAGCACATTGGAAGCATTGGGCCATTTGTGGCTTTAGCTGCGTCTGAGGCTGTTCTGGGGCAGTTTAGGCTGGTTTGGGGGAAGTTACTGCTCTTTTAGCGAAGCCTGAGGCTGTTCTGGAGCTGTTTAAGGGCATTTTAGGGGAGATGAGGGTTTTCTGGGAATGTTTGAGGACAGTTTAGTGGAGCTGAGGCCGTTTTTGAGGCTTGTTTATGGAGCGCGGCTTTTGGGCCCTGCCGGCCGCCGTAGGGGGCATGGCGCCTCCAGCTGCTGGAGGGCGCATGCGCAGAAGAGGTCGCTATAGAGCGCAGGGAGCGGCTCCCTGAGGGGACCAACGGCGCCCCCTGGCGGGCGGGAGGACCCGCGCATGCGCAGCACCTTCCCCTCACTGGGCGTCCCCGAGACCCCCAAATGCCCCCCCCCCCATTCTCCTTTTCGGGGGGCTCTAAGGCGGGAGCACCTCCCGAAATGGGGGTAGCCCCAAAAAGCCCCAAACCCCGAGATTTTGTGTTGATATTATTTAATTTTTCCGTTTTTATTTAAAAAAACCCAAAACGAGCCAGGCCCGGGGAAGGGGGGGGGGGGCGGGCACAGACTGCGGGGGGGATTTGGGGGGGCGCCCCCCCCTCGTGGCCAAGGGCTGGGGGGGCCGCACCCCAGTTTGGGGGGGGGGGGGGCACGGGCTGGGGAAGGTTAAAACATCTCCGGGCAGAGCCCCCCAACCCCCTCCCCCCGCGGTAAAAATCCCCCCCAAGAAAAGGGGGATCCCCTAAAAAGGGGGCTCCCTCAAGGAGGGGTGACCCCGCCCCCAGAGGGGCCCCCCAAAAAGAGGGGTGAGCCCACAAGGAGCGGGGTGTCACCACCCTCAGTGTGCCCCAGAGAGAGGACCCCCCCCAAAAGAGAGAGAAGATCCCCCCCAAAAGAGAGGAGACCCCCCCAAAAAGAGGGGTGACCCCCTCAGAGTGTGGGATTCCCCCCAAAAGAGGAGTGAACCCCCCAAAAGAGAAGGGTGACCCCTCTGAAGAGAAGTGACCCCCCTAAAAGAGGGGTCCCCAAGGAGAAGCCCCCCAAAAGATGGGGTGGACCGCCCCCAAAGGAGAAATGACCCCCCAGAGAGAAGCCCCCCCAAATCAAGGGTGAGATCCCCCCAAAAGAAGGGTGCCCCCCCAAAAGAGAGACCCCTCAAAGAGGGGTGGGACCCCCAAAGAGACATGGGACCCCCCCCCAAAACAGAGATGAGACCCCCTCAAAACGAGGTGGGACCCCTCAAATGAGAGCAGGACCCCCCCAGATTAGAGGTGGGACCCTAAAGAGAGGCAAGACCCCCCCCCAAAGAGAGGTGGGAACCCCCAAAGAGAGGTGGGGCTCCCCAAAGAGAGGTGGGGCTCCCCATAAAAGGGGTGGGGTCCCCCCGACCCCACCCCCCAAAGTCTCAGTGTGCAGCAGCGGGGGGAGGGAGGAGCCCTCCCGGATCCCGGGGTGTCCCCGCAGGTCTGGGGGTGTCCCCGCGGGTCTGGGGGGGTCTGGGGGTCCCCCCGTGGCTCCGGGGGGGTCTCTCAGGCCGGGAAGGGCTCCGGGGGGGGCTCCTCGTCCTGGAAGTGGCTGCGCTGCAGCAGCTTCACGTGGTACTCGTAGATCTTGAGCGCGGGGCCCAGGCGGATGGAGAGCCCCGTGAGCACATCGGCCCTCTGCATCAGCAGCAGCGACTTGCCATCGATCTCCTGGGGACATGGGGACAGTGAGGGACACTGGGGACACTGGGGACATTGGGGACAGTCACAGGGACAGAGGACAGCCAGGGACAGAGAGCCCCGTGAGCACATCGGCCCTCTGCATCAGCAGCAGCGACTTGCCATCGATCTCCTGGGGACATGGGGACAGTGAGGGACACTGGGGACATTGGGGACAGCCACAGGGACAGGGGACAGTCACAGGGACAGGGGACACCCAGGGACAGAGAGCCCCGTGAGCACATCGGCCCTCTGCATCAGCAGCAGCGACTTCTCCTGGGGACATGGGGACACAGGGACAGCCATGGGGACAGGGAGGGACAGCCATAGGGACAGCCATGGGGACATTGGGGACAGCCATGGGGACAGGAGCTGGAGCAGCCCCGGGTGATGGAGGAGGGTGGGGTGAGGGGGGGATCTGTGGGGGAAATGGCGTTTGGGGACACCTGCAGGGACAAAGGGACATGGGGACAGTGGGGGATGGACCCTGGGGTGACACTGGGGAGGGTGGAGGGTGGAGGTGTGGTCAGGGGGACTGGGGACACCCCAGGGACAGGGGGGACACAGGGACAGGGGGGACACCCCAGGGTGACCCTGGGGGACAGGGGTGGGTGCAATGGGGAGGGGTGGGGACCTATGGGGAAAATACAGGGGACACCTTGGGGACACCGCCAGGGACAGAGGGGACACCTTGGGGACACCCCTAGGGACAGAGGGGACACCCCAAGGGACAGAGGGGACACATTGGGGACACCCCCAGGGACAGAGGGGACACCCAGAAGGCAGCGGGAGGGGGCAGGGGTGGCCACAGAGGAATTCTGCAGGGAGGGGACCGTTCTTGGGGACACCTGTGGTGACAGAGGGAGCCCTGGGGACACTGTGGGGACAGGGAGGACAGGGGTGGCCCCACCTGCTCCTGGAAGGCCCCGGCCTGCTCGGGGAACCCGGCCTCAGTGAAGTACTCGACCACGTCCCGCACCGACCACTCCACCGGGTCCACGGCCTTGTCCTTGCGCCCGGCCCTGGGGACAGGGACAGCGTCATGGGGACAGCGTGGGGACACACGGACACGGGGACAGGGACAGCGTCATGGGGACAGCGTGGGGACACACGGACACGGGGACAGCGTCATGGGGACAGCGTGGGGACACACGGGGACAGGGACAGCGTCATGGGGACAGCGTGGGGACACACGGACACGGGGACAGGGACAGCGTCATGGGGACAGCGTGGGGACACACGGACACGGGGACAGGGACAGCGTCATGGGGACAGCATGGGGACACACGGACATGGACATGGGGACGGCGTCATGGGGACAGCGTGGGGACACACGGACATGGACATGGGGACGGCGTCATGGGGACAGCGTGGGGACACACGGACACGGGGACAGCGTCATGGGGACAGCGTGGGGACACACAGACATGGGGACAGGGACAGCGTCATGGGGACAGCGTGGGGACACACGGACATGGGGACAGGTACAGCATCACAGGGACAGTGTGGGGACACACAGACACGGACATGGGGACAGGGACAGTGTCATGGGGACAGCTTGGGGACACACAGACATGGGGACAGCGTCATGGGGGCAGCGTGGGGACACACAGACATGGGGACAGGGACAGCGTCATGGGGACAGCGTGGGGACACACGGGGACAGGGATAGCGTCATGGGGACAGCGTAGGGACACACAGACACGGACATGGGGACAGGGACAGTGTCATGGGGACAGCGTGGGGACACACAGACACGGACATGGGGACAGGTACAGCGTCATGGATGGGGACAGTGTGGGGACACACGGACATGGGGACAGGGACAGTGTCATGGGGACAGTGTGGGGACACACAGACACAGGGACAGGGACAGCGTCACAGGGACAGCGTGGGGATACACAGACATGGACACTGAGATGGGGACACCTTGGGAACACAGTGACTGGGACACGGGGACAACGTCATGGGGACACACAGACATGGTCACTGGGACACATGGACAGTGTCATGGGGACACTATAGGGACATGGTCACTGGGACACATGGACAGCGCCATGGGGACAGCATGGGGACACACAGACACGGTGACCATGATGGGGACACACAGACATGTTCACTGGGACACATGGACAGCATCATGGGGACACCATGGGGACATGGTCACTGGGACACTGGCAGGGACAGGGGGACACCAGAACATGGTCACTGGGACAGGGAACATTATGGGGACAGAGTCACAGCAACAGAGGGGCGACACAGGGACATGGTGACAGGGACAGGGGACATCCAGGGGGACATGGGGACAATGGTGACGGGGACAGCAGGACACTGAGTGCGACACAGATGGACACTGGGTGGGACACGGGTGACACAGAGGGAAACAAGGGACACAAGGGATGAACCAAGGGGACACTGGGGGGGACATGGGGCACATGGGGGACACAGAGGGACACTGGGTGGGACACAGGTGACACCGAGGGACAAGGGGACACTGGGTGGGACATGGGTGACACAGAGGAACAAGGGGACACTGGGTGACACAGATGGACACTGGGTGGGACACAGGTGACACCGAGGGACAAGGGGACACTGGGTGGCACACGGGTGACACAGAGGGACACTGGGTGGCACACGGGTGGCACCGAGGGACAAGGGGACACTGGGTGGCACACGGGTGACACCGAGGGACACTGGGTGGCACACGGGTGGCACCGAGGGACAAGGGGACACTGCCCCTGACTCACGTGCAGCTGAACGGGGCCCCCTCGGCAGCCTGGGGGCCCGGCCGGCCTGGGGACAGCGGCACCGAGGGCTCAGCCCCCGCCAGCGCCGGGGACACTGCGGGGACACCAAGGGGTCACCAAGGGACAGCCAGAGTGACCCCAGAGTGACCCCCAGCACTGCCTGACCATCCACCCTCTGCCCTGACCCCACAGCCCAGAGTGACCCCCATCCCTGAACTGCCCCCCAGCACCCCCAAACTTAAACACCCTCCCCCCAAACTGCCCCAATCACCCCCAACCTGCCCTCAGTACCCCCAAAGTGCCCCCATCACCCCCAAACTGCCCCATCACCCCCAACCTGCCCTCATCACCCCCAACCTGCCCTCAGTACCCCCAAACTGCCCCCATCACCCCCAAACTGCCCCATCACCCTCAACCTGCCCCCATCACCCCAAACTGCCCCCATCACCCCCAAACTGCCCCATCACCCCCAAAGTGCCCCATCACCCCCAAACTGCCCTCAGTACCCCCAAAACTCACACATCCCTACTCCCAATGTGCCCCCATACCTGCCCTCAGTACCCCCAAACTGCCCCCATCACCCCCAACCTGCCCTCAGTGCCCCCAAACTGCCCCATCACCCCCAACCTGCCCTCAGTACCCCCAAACTGCCCTCAGTACCCCCAAAACTCACACACCCCTACTCCAAACTGCCCCCACACCTGCCCTCAGTACCCCCAAACTGCCCCCATCACCCTCAACCTGCCCTCAGTACCCCCAAAACTCATGCACCCCTACTCCCAAAGTGCCCCCATACCTGCCCTCAGTACCCCCAAACTGCCCCCATCACCCTCAACCTGCCCTCAGTACCCCCAAAACTCATGCACCCCTACTCCCAAAGTGCCCCCATACCTGCCCTCAGTACCCCCAAACTGCCCTCAGCACCCCAACCTGCCCTCAGCACCCCCAAAGCCCCCTGCCCCCTCAGTACCCTGCTCTGGTCGGGCTGCCCAAAGGCCCCCTCCTTTTTGAGGGGGCCATGTGCTGGCAGCCCCCCTCCCCCGGGGCGCAGGCCTTGGGCTGGGGGGGCCTCTCTGGGGGCGGCTGCCCCGGGGGGCGCAGGGGGGGCCCCCCCCGGCCCTCCCCGTTCAGCTGCCGGGGGGGCCCCGCGTCCTCCGAGGCCTCCGAGCCCGTCCCGTCCTCGTCTTCTTCATCCTCGTCTTCCTCCTCCTCTTCCTCCTCCCGCGCTGAGCCTCGCTGCTGCTGCAGGGGGGCTGGGGGTCCCCAAAACCGTGAGCATCACCCCAAAGGGAACCCCAGGAGCTGAGGCCCCCTTCCCCAACAATCTACAGCCCCGACACCAAAATCGACAGCCCCCACCAAAACAGGGGCTCCAAAGCTGCTCCTTGACCCCCCCCAGTTTGACATCGCCACCCAAAAAAATTCAGAATACCTTCAGTCCTGAAAGTCACCCTCCAATCCAGGAGACCCCCAAGAATGAACCCCCCCAGTCCTGCAGGTTCCCCCTCAAACCCAGGATTCTCCAATTCCATCCCCCCACTTCCCAGAGCTGTCACCCCAGAATTGTCATTGATCCCCCTCAACTTGTCCTGGGGTTCCCCCAACGTCCCAGCCCCCATCCTCATCCAGTCCTGGCTCTTGGTGACCCCAAAACCCACTAAGGTCCCCACTGTCACCTCAGGTCTCCTAATCCCCCTGTCCCTGTCCCGCCCTCTCCAGGTCACCCAAGTCCTCTTGGGGGTCCCCAACGTCCCCTTGAGATCTCTGCTGTCCCCCTCAGGCCCCCAATCCCTGAGAGGTCCCCTAAAGGCTGTCCCCAATCCCCTCAGGCCTCTCAGCCCCCCCAAATTCCCTCAGGAGACACCCCCAGGTCCCCTCAGCTGCCCCAGTTCCCTCAGGGGACCCCTAAATCCCCTCAGGCTCCCTTCCCAGGTCCCTTTCTCTGTGTCCTGTGTCCCCTCCCCACCAGGTCCCCCTCCACCTTGTGTCCCCACTCTGTCCCCACCAACCCTTCAAGGATCCCCTCAGTCCCCAGTGCCCCTCAGCCCCTCCTGTCCCCGGTCCCCCCAAGCCCCTCGGCCCCCTCAGACACCCCCAAATTCCCACCACCTCACCCCCGGCCCCCTCAGGGTCACCCCCCCAGAGCCCCCCCAGTCCCCTCCATGCCCTCAGGGGCCCCTCAGCCCTCCCAGCTCCCCTCACGACCCTCGAACCCCTCATGGCCCCTTCTCACGACCGCCGGCCCCTTCCCAGTGTCCCCTCAGGGCCCCCCCCCTCAGGGCCCCCCCCTCATAGAGCCCCCCGTTCACCCCTCACGACCCCCCGGGCCCCCATGTAAACCCCCTTTCCCGCGCTCCCCTCACGACCCTCAGGATCCCCTCTGGCCCCCCCGCTGCCCCCTCACGACCCCCGGGCCCCCCGCTCCTCTCAGACCCCGAGTCCCCCGGCCCTTCCTGCGCTCCCCCTCATGGCCCTCGCACCCCTCGGGGTCCCCCCACACCATCCCTGTCCACGGATCCGCCTCTTCCCCTCATGTCTCGTCCCCTTCCGCGCTCCCCCTCACGACCCCCGGGCCCCTCCCCAGTGTCCCCTCAGGGCCCCCCCGCTCCCCTCGGCCCCTCACCAGCAGCACCCCCGGTGCCCCCTTACGACCCCCGCACCCCTCAGTCCTCATGACTGCCTTCGATGCCCCCTCAGGGTCCCCTCAGCCCCCCAGTGGCCCCTCACGACCCCCGCACCCCTCAGTCCCTCATCGCTCCCCTCCCTCCGATGCCTTCTTAGGGTCCCCTCAGCCCCCGGTGCCTCCCTCACGACTCCCGCACTCCCCATTTCCCTCAGCCCCTCATCGCTCCCCCCCTTCCCGCGCTCCTCCTCTCGACTCCCGGTCCACTCCCCGCCAGTGCCCCCTCACGACCCGCGCACCCCTCAGTCCTCATGACTCCCTTCGATGCCCCCTCAGGGTCCCCTCAGCCCCCGGTGCCCCCTCACGACCCCCATTCCTGCCAGTCCCTCACGTCTCCCCCCGCCTTCCCCGCGCTCCCCCCTCACAATGCGCGGGTCCCCGCTCCCCTCAGCTCCCCGCCGCTCCCCTCAGCTCCCCGCCGCTCCCCTCAGCCCCCCGCCGCTCCCCTCACGCCCCCTCCTCACCTCCGCGCCCTCCCGCGGCCGCTCTCCCGCGCTCCCCGCGGGCCGTGGCGATGGCGCCCAGCCGGGTGCGCTCGGGCCGGGCCCCGCCGCCCGTTCCGCCGCCGCCGCCCGCCCCGGGGGCCGCTCCGGCCGCCCCCCCGCCGCCGCCGGGCGCGGCCGAGCCCTGAGGCGGCCGCGGGTGAGGCGGCCGTCGCCGCCGAGCAGCCGCGCGGTGTCGCGGAGGCTGACGGGCGGCGGGCGGCGGGCGGGCGGCGGCGGGCGGCGCGGCGGCTGCACGCGGGCGGCGTTGCGGTACGAGATGCTGCCCTTGTAGGAGACGCGGAGCACGGCGCGCTGCTGGATCAGCTTCTCCAGCTCGGCACGGGTGCGCTCGGGCTCGGGGCCGTGCCGGCCGCCGCACCATGCGGCAGATGCGCTCCAGGTCCGGCCGCGCCTTGCGCGAACGCAGCGAGTCGATGGTGTCCAGGATCCACTCCTGGTACCGCGGGGCCTGCTCGGGGCCCGGCGGCGGCGGCGGCGGCACCGCCATGGCCCCCCCCCGCGGCACCGCCGGCCCCCCCCCTCCCGCGCCCCTTCCTCCTCCTCCTCCTCCTCCTCCTCCGCCCCCGCCCCGCCCGCGCGCGCCCGCTCGGAGGAGGAGCCGCGGCCGCCGCGCGCGCGCGCCTCGGGGTGGAGCCGCCCCTGCGGCCGCGCCCACGGAAAGCCGCACCCACAAACGGTGAATAAGCCACGCCCACCCAGCTGAAGTCACGCCCACCTCCATGGGAACCACGCCCACGCCCAGAGCCCCGCCCCCTCTGGCATTAAGACACGCCCATCCGTTTAAGCCGCGCCCAGATTTACAAGCCCACGCCCCTTCTGGTGAGACCACGCCCATTATTAGAAGCCACGCCTACCGCTGGTATCCCCCGGTCCCCGAAAATGGGGGACCCCCAATTGCCAGGACCCTGGAACCCATGGAGCCCCCCCCCCCCCCCAAACCAATGGAGCCCCCCCAAACCCATGGGGTCACCTCAAACCCATCGGGGTCACCCCAAACCCATAGGGTCACCTCAAACGCATTGGGATCACCCGAAACCCATGGGGTCACTCCAAACTCATGGAGCCCCCTCAAATCCATGGGGTCACCCCCAAACCATTGAGACTCCCAAATCCATGGAGCCCCCCCAAACCCATGCAGCCCCCCCAAACCAATGGGGTCACCACGATCCATGGGGTCACCTCCGACCCATGGAGCCCCCCAAACCCATGGAACCCCCCTGAAACCATAGGGTCACCTCAAACCCACAGGTCACCTCAATTCCAGGGCCCCCCAAAGTCAAGGACACCCCAAACCCGCGGGGTCCCCCCCAGACTCATAGGAACCCCCACTCTGGGAGCACCCCAAAATTTCCAAACCCGATTTTTCTCCCAAACTTTATTGATTTGTCCCAAACCCGTTTACAACGAAGCCTTGGGGGCTTGAGTCCCCCTCAGGGGCTTTTGGGAACCTTCCCCGGTTTTGGGGAGCCCCATCTGGGGACAAAGGGGGGGGGGCTTCCATCTGGGGGGGGTTAAAACAGGGGAGTCACTGCCCTGGGACATCCCAAAACCCCGAAAGCGGGGTCACAGCCCTGGGACCCCCAAACATCACCCAGGGACACCCCAAAACCCCAAAACCGGGGATCCCAGTCCCAGGACCCCCCAAAGCCCCTGGGGTTCAGGGGTATTTCAGGCATCTCCAGGTTTTGGGGTTCAGGCTTTATGGGGTGCTTTATAGGATTTTGGGGTCCAGCTGTACATTTTTTGGGTCCAGGTGTGCATTTTGAGGTCCAGCTGTGCAGTTTTGGGGTCCAGGTGTACATTTTGGGATCCAGGTGTTCATTTTGGGGTCCAGCTGTGCAGTTTTGGGGTCCAGCTGTGCATTTGGGGTCCAGCTGTGCATTTGGGGTTCCCTCCCCGTGCTCTGGGGTCAGGTCCTGGCAGGTCCTTGAACCTCAGCACGATCTGGGGGCAGAAAAAGCCTCAAAATCCCCCAAAACCTCCCCCAACCCCCCCCTAGGAACCCCAAAAACCCCCAGAGTTCCCAAATCCCCATAGACCCCAAAACTCCTCAGGGACCCCAAAACCCCCCAGGGATTCCCCAAAAGTCCCCAAGGAACAGCCAGGACCCCCTGGGGACACCCCAAGGGGACAAGGGACACTTTGGGGACCCCCTGGGGGGCAGGGGACACATTGGGGACACCCAGAGGGACAAGGGACACACCTGGGGACAGCCTGGGTGGGGGGGGTGACACACTGGGGAGACAGGGATGGCCCTGGGGCCCATCCTGGGGGCGTGGGGACACCTGGGGACACCTGTGTGACACCTGGGAACATCTGCGGACACCTGTGTGACACTTGGGGACACCTGGGGACAGGGACACCTGTGTGACACCTGTGTGACACTTGAGGACACCTGTGTGCCACCTGTGTGCCACCTATGTGACACCTGTGTGCCACCTGTGGACAGGTACACTGTCACAGCCCTGGGGACACTGCCACCATCCTGGGGACATCCCAGTCCCCTCCCTGTGCCTGGGGACACCCAGCGATGACACCGAGGTGCCACCAGAGCCCCCCGTGCTGGGGACAGCAATGTCCCCTCGACACCAACACGTGTCCCCCCTGAGGACACCCTGGGGACACCAATGTCCCCAGACCCGATGTCACCAGTGTCCCCTCACCCCCCTGCATTCCCAGTCCCCTCCTCTGTCACCTTCCCGTGCTGGGGTTGTCCCCCTGTGACCCTCCCCCCGTGTGTCCCTGATGTCCCTGTGTGTCCCCCTGTGTCACCTTCTGCCTGTCCAGCACCCTCATGGCAAAGTGTCCCCTCTGTCCCTGTGTCCCCATTGTCCCCTGTCGCCCTGTCCCCTGTCCCTGTGTCCCTGTGTCCCTCGTCCCTGTGTCCCCCTGTCCCCTCTGTCTCTGTCCCTGTGTCCCCCTGTCCCCTCTGTCCCTGTCCCTGTGTCCCCCTCATCCCCTGTCCCCAGCCAAGGGACCCCGTGCCCCGAGCTGGCCCCGCTTTGGGGACCCCAAAACCACCGGGGGGACCCCAAACCACCAGGAGGGACAGGGGTGTGGGGGGACAGTTGCTCTTGAGGACATCGAGGGGACAGGGGGACATGGGAGTGTCCTCAAGGGACAGGGGACACCCTAAAGAGGGGACACCTGAAAGGGACAGGGGACACCCCAGAGGGGACAGGGGACACCCCAAAGGGGACAGGGGACACCCTAATGAGGGGACACCTGAAAGGGACAGGGGACACCCCAGAGGGGACAGGGGACACCCCAAAGGGGACAGGGGATAGGGGATCCCCCAAATGGACAGGGGACATCCTGAAAGGGACAGGGGACACCTGAAAGGGGACAGGGGACACCCAAAAGGGGACAGGGGACACCTGAAAGGGACAGGAGACACCCAAAAGATGACAGGGGACACCTGAAAGGGACAGGGGACACATGAAAGGGACAGGGGACACCCCAAAAGGGGACAGGGAACACCCAAAAGGGGACAGGGGACACCCCAAAGATGACAGGGGACACCTGAAAGGGACAGGGGATGCCCCAAAAGGGACAGGGCTCCTTAAAGGGGACAGGGGACACTCCAAATGGACAGAGGACACCCCAAAGGGACATGGAACTGCTCCAGGGGACATGGGACACCCCAAAACACAGAGACCCCCCCAAAGCAGACTGGGGACCCCCAGAGGGACACCGAGGAACGGGAGGGGACAGGGGGGACCCCAAAAGGGCCCGAGGCCACCCCACATGCCCCGGTCCCCCCTCACCGTGTCCGGAGCTGTCGCCGGCCGCTGTCCCCGGGGGCTCAGACTTTGTCCCCGGGGCCTCCCAGTACGGCCCAGTCGGACCAGTGACCCCGCTGGGGGTCCCCGATCGGGGAAACTGAGGCAGGAGCACCCCCCTGAGGGACCCCAAAAACCACTCGGGACCTTGGGGGTGTCCCTCTGCCCCCCCCAATCAGGGCTCACTCTGGGGGGTCCCTCCCCGGTTTTGGGGTGCCCCCGGCCCGGGCTGCTCGCGGGGGGGCTCCCCCCGGGCCTGGCCCCGCCCGTAGCGGAGGAGGCGCCCCAAAAGCAGCGCCCAGAGCAGCGCCTGCATCCACAGCTGGAACGGGGGGTCCCAGCCCCAGCCGGGCCCCCCGGGGGACATCGCTGTCCCCTCCTGTCCCCCCCCGGTGTCCCGGTACCGCCCGTGCCCCCCGGCTTTGTCCTGAACCCCCGGGAATGAGGGAGGGACGGGCCTGCCCGGCCACGCCCCCCGGGGCCCCCCCAAATCCATCCCGGGGGCACCGGGAGCGCCCCCCCTTCCCTCCCCCGGGACCACGCCCTACTGGGCCACGCCCCTTTCCTCAAACCACGCCCCCATCACCATGACAACGGCCCATTGCACCGCCTCTTTATTCAGTCACGCCCACATCACCATGGCAAAAGACCACGCCCCCTTCCAAGGGCCGTGCCCGATCCATGGCAACCCCGCGGCGCCCTCTGTCGCTATGGCAACGCCAGCGCCGTGCCCATTCCGAGGCCGCGCCATTAACGGGACACGCCCCTTTTGCCTTATTACACACCCAGACCACGCCCAAAAAGCCACGCCCCCTGTCAATGGCAACGCCCGCTACCTAACCAGGCCCCGCCCCTCTCCCGCCCTTTCCAGGCCCCGCCCACTGGGGGGAGGGGGTGACACCCCCGGGAGCGCTTAGGGGACCCCAGACCCTTCCCCGCCCCCCCCGCAGGCCCTGCCCAGCATCCCCCGGTTCGCCCAGCGGGGCACGGGGCCCCTGGTGCCGGTGCGTCCGGAGCTCCCCGGCCCGTTCCCGCCGCTCACCGCTCTCTCGTCCCCACGGTCCCCCTCGGTCCCTCCGCTCCCTCCCCCGCTGTACCCGGTCTCCCCTCACGCTCTGTTTTCCTGCCGGCCCGCCGGTCCCGCTCCCTCCGCTCACCGCTCTCCGGCTCCCCCGGTGCCCAAGCCCCGGTGCCCCGGTATCCCGCTCACCCTCTCCCGCCCGGCTCCCTCCACTCCGCTACCCCGATGTCCCGATATCCGGAGTTCTGCTCTTCGGCTTTTCCCGGTACCCGCTCTCCCGATACCCCGTTGTCTCTCCCGGTGTCTCTCCCGGTGTCTCTCCCGGTATCCCGGTGTCTATCCCGCTATTCCGGAGTACATCCGCTGTGTAACGCGTTCTCTATCCCGATATCTCGCTGTTTATCGCGGTGTCTATCGCGATATCCCGGTACCCCCCTCACCACTCTCACCGCTCCCGCAGCCTTTCCCCTCACGGGCCCGGTCCTCCCGCGGACCCCGCCCACTGCCCGCTCCTGCCGCTCATTGGCTGCGCCGCCCGGCCCCCCGCTTCCCATTGGCCAGCGCAGCCCGAGTCCCACCCACCGCCGTCCCATTGGCGAACGCGACCCGAGTCCCACCCCCTCTGCTTCCCATTGGTCAGAGGTGCCGTCAGTCCGGAGATCGCCCCGGCCCTGACCCGTTCATTAAACTCGAACCCCGCCGAGGGGCGGGGCTATGGGCAAGGGGCGGGGCCGAGCAGGATTGACATGTAATGGGCGGGGTTTGTTCAGGGGGCGGGGCATCCGTGACTGACAAAGAGGGGCGGGGCTGGGTGGGCCAGGGGCGGGGCTTGCACTCCCTGCCTCGTGCCTTGCACGAGAGCTCATTAATTAACTCTCTTATTAAACTAATGAGTTCCCCAATAAACCCTGCTCTGTCCTCCATGTCAATTAATGCACCCTCTTTTCCTATCCCTGTACAACTAACAAGCTCCAGTTTAATTACCCCAGCTCATTAGCATATGCTAATATATGGCTGATGACAGCAATTAGCAGGGCTCCTGCTGCTCTTAATTACTCATTAGCTGGGACGGGCCTGCCTGTTAATTGGCTTGAGGAGCCTCACATCATAACCCCCAGCTCATTAACCTTCCTCATTAATGCTTCTTCATTAACATTTCCATTAATGCTCCCCCTTATTAAGACTCCTCCCTAAAGCTCACCCCACTGACACCTACCTTCATTAACGCCCCTTATTAGCACCCTCCCTCATTAACCCCCCCCCATCATTGAAGCTCTGGCTCACTCCTGCCCCGCCCATCTTCATTAACGCCCCTAATTAGCAGTACTGCTCATTAACACTCCTCCCTTATCAAGCCCATTTACCCGCATTCGTTTACCCTGCCCTCATTAGCATCCCTCATTAATGCCCTCATTAACGGCCACTCATTAACGGCCACTCATTAATGCCCCTCATTAATACTCCTCATTAACGCCCCCTCAGGCCCCCCATCCCCCGAGCGGCAGCGCTGCAGTTCCGGCAGTGACCGCGGGGGGGCGATGGAGGGGGAGGGTCCGGGAGGTGACTGCGAGGGGTGGGGGAGGGGCAGGGCGGTGACCACGGGGGGACAGAGGCCGGCCCAGGAGGGGGAGGGGTCGCTGCAGTCCCGGCAGCGGCCGCGGGGGGCGGTAGCGGGATGGGGGATGGGGGAGGGGTCCCTGCAGTCCAGTCCCGATCGTGACCCTGGGGAGAGGGGGCGGGGGCGGGGAGGGAGAGGGGCGGTGACGAAGAGGGGACAGTGGCGGTCCCGGGGTGGGGGAGGGGTCGCTGCAGTTCCGGCGGTGACCGGGAGGGGGGCGGTGTTGGGGTGGGGGAGGGGTCGCTGCAGTTCTGGCGGCGGCCGCGGGGGGCGGTGTTGGGGGTGGAGGATGGGGAGGGGTCGCTGCAGTTCCGGCGGCGGCCGCGGGCGGCGCTGCAGAGTCGGGGAGGGGGCGCTGCAGTTCCGGCGGCGGCCGCGGGCGGCGCTGCAGAGTCGGGGAGGGGGGCGCTGCAGTTCCGGCGGCGGCCGCGGGCGGCGCTGTCGGGCCGGGAGGGGCGGGCGGGGGTCCCGCAGTTCCGGCGGCCGCCGGCGGGGGGAGCCCGCGGGCGCGGGGCGGTGCGGGGGGGGTCGCGCCGCGATCGCCGCATGGAGCTGAACCCGCAGGTACGGCGGGGGTCCGGGGGTCCGGGGGGGTCCGGGGGGCACGGGGGGGGTCCAGGGGCGCCGTTTGGGTCTGGGGGAGCGGCCCCCGGGGGAGGAGGGGATGGGGGGGCCGGGGGAGCCGCCCCCCGCAGGTGCGGAGGGGCCGGGGGGGCGCTGGGAAATGGGGGAGGGGGTGAGAAAGGGGCGTCGTTAAAATGGGGGGGTTGGAATGGGGGGGGATTTAACCGGGGGGGTCGCGTAAATCTGGGGTGGGTCCTGCGAAAATGGGGGGGGGTCGTGGGAACTGGGGGGTCCCGAGGTGCGGGGGAGGGCCGTGAAAGAGGGGGGGCTGGGAAAAGCGGAGGGGGGGGCTGAGGAAAGGGGGGGCGAGCAATGTCCCGGGGGGGCCGGGGGTGACATTTGGGGAGGGGGAGCAGGGCGGGGGCCGAGGATAAAGGGGGGGGGGGGTGGGGAACAGGGCGGGGGCCGGGAATTGAGGGGGGGGGGCGCTTTAAAACGGGGGTGCGGCCCCTCCCGACCCCCCCTCATTTGGGACCCTCCTGGGGGGACGCGTTTGTTCCTCCCCCCCCCGCCCCCCCCCCCATACCCCGGGGAATCTGAGGCGGGGGGGGGAGGGGGGGTGGGGACCCCCCAGGTTTTATTTTTTGGGGGGGGCTGAGGGGGGTCCGCCCCCGCCTCAGTTTCCCCAAGGGGGGGGGGGGTGCAATTGGGGGGGGTTTGGGGGGGGGGGGGGGGGCCGATGTCGCGCGCTGAGCATTCTGGGATGGCGCTGCGCCCCCCCCCCATCATTCCGGGGGAAGGGGGGGTGATGGGGGGATTCTCCCCACAATGCACCGCGGCGCCGTCGCCCCTGCAACCCCGGGGCTGAGCTTCCCACAATGCACCGCGTGCCGCATCGGCCCCTGCGCGGGGTGAGGGGGGGGGGGGGCCCTGGCGGTCCCGGGGGCGGCGGGGGGCGGATAATCGATAATCGATAATCGATAATCGCCTTTGACCCCCCCGGGGCCGCGGGTTTGGCGGGGGGGGGGGCCTCCGATCCCGCGGGATTTGGAGGGAGCAGATGGTCCGGGGAGGGGGGGGCACGGACAGAACGTCAGGGCCCCCCCGGATTTGGGGGGGCTGGACCCCCCCTGGATGGGGGGGAGGGGCGGGCGCCCGGCCCCGCCCGCCTGGAGGGGGGGCGGAATTTGAGGGGGGGGCTCGGCTCCCCTCGAATCGGGGGGGGCGCAGATGGGGGGGGGGGGGGGTCCGGACAGCGCGGTCCCCCCTCCCCCCCCATTAACTCAGCCCCCCATTAATTCACCCCCCCATTAATTCACCCCCCATTAACTCAGGCCCCCATTAACTCAGGCCCCCATTAATTTCACCCCCTCATTAATTTATGTCCGCATTAATTCCCCCCATTAATTCACCCCCCCATTAATTCACACCCCCATTAATTCGTCCCCTCATTAATTCCCCCCCCATTAATTCCCCCCTCAGTAACTCACACCCCCATTCATTTAACCCCCCCCATTAATTCACCCCCTCATTAATTCACCCCCTCATTAATTCACCCCCCCATTCACCCCCCCAATTTATTTAACCCCCTTCATTAATTTACTCCCCCATTAATTTAACCTCCCCCATTAGTTCAGTCCCCCTCGTTAATTCACCCCCTCATAAATGAACCCCCCATTAATTTAACCCTTTAACCCTAACCCTTATTAATTCACCCCCATTCTTTCCCCACTCAATAATTACCCTCACATTAATTTAACCCCACATTAATCACCCCCATTAATCCCCCCTCATTAATTCCCCCCATTAACCCCTCTCTCATTAATCACCCCCATTAACCCCCCCTCATTGATTCCCCCCATTAACCCCTCTCTAACCCCCTCCCCATTTTCTCTCCCCAGCTTGGATCCCCCCGCTGAGGTTGGGGGGTCCCCGCGCCCCTCCCCCGCCATGGCGCGCCCCTCCCCCACCCCCGGCCCGGTTCCGGTTCTGGTCCCGGTTCTGGTCCCGGTTCTGGTCCCGGTGCTGCTGCTGGGCTGCTCCCCTCGGGCCACGGTGAGGGACAGGGACAGGGGGGAGGGGACACAGGGGGGGCTTGAGGAGGGGGCGAGGGGTGGGCGGCACCCCAGGGGTGTGAGGGGAGTGTAAGGGGTGTGTAAGGGGTGTGTAAGGGGTGTGTGGGGTGTGTAAGGGGAGTGGAAGGGGAGTGTAAGGGGAGTGTACAGGGTGTGTAAGGAGCGTGTGAGGAGTGTGTAAGGGTGTGTAAGGGGAATGTGAGGGGTGTGTAAGGGGAGTGTGAGGGGAGTGTGAGGGGAGTGTACAGGGTGTGTAAGGGGCGTGTGAGGAGTGTGAGGGGTGTGTGAGGGGAGTGTAAGGGGAGTGTGAGGGGAGTGTACAGGGTGTGTAAGGGGAGAGTGAGGGGAGTGTAAGGGGTGTGTGAGGGGTGTGTAAGGGAGTGTAAGGGGAGTGTGAGGGGTGGGTAAGGGGTGCGTAAGGGGAGTGTAAGGGGTGTGTAAGAGTATGTAAAGGGTAAGGGGTGTGTAAGGGGAGTGTAAGGGTCTGTAAGGGGTGTATGGGGAGTGTAAGGGGTGTGTAAGGGGTGTGTGAGGGGAGTGTAAGGGTGTGTAAGGGGAGTGTGAGGGGTGTGTAAGGGGTGTGTAAGGAGTGCGAGGGGTGTGTAAGGGGAGTGTAAAGGGTGTGTAAGGGGTGTGTAAGGGGAGTGTACAGGGTGTGTAAGGTGTGTACAACACCCCCGGGGTGCCCAGAGGTGTGTAAGGGCTGTGTAAGGGCTGTGTAAGGGCTGTGTAATGGGTGTACAATACCTCAGGTGTGCGAATTGTGAGAGGAGTTTGTGAGAGGTGTGTAAGGGCTGTGTAAGGCGTGTATAACTCCCCAGGGGTGTGTAAGTGCTGTGTAAGGGCTCTACAATACCCCAGGTGTACAAGGGGTGTGTAAGGGGTGTGTAAGGGGGGTGTAATGGGTGTAACAAGACCCCAGGGGTGTAAGGGTTGTGTAAGGGTTGTGTAAGGGCTGTGAAATGGGTGTACAATGCCCCAGGGGGGTAAGGGGTGAGTAAGGGCTGTGTAAGTGTTGTATAAGGGCTATACACAATACCCCAGGCGTGTAAGTGCTGTGTAAGGGCTCTACAATACCCCAGGTGTACAAGGGGTTTGTAAGGGCTGTGTAAGGTGTGTACAACATTCCAGGGGTGTAAGGGCTGTGTAAGGGGTGTGTAAGGGGAGTGTAAGGTGTGTACAACATTCCAGGGGTGTAAGGGGTGAGTAAGGGCTGTGTAAGGGGTGTGAAAGGGCTCTACAATACCCCAGGGGTACAAGGGCTGTGTAAGGGGTGTGTAATGGGTGTACAACGCCCCAGGTGTGTAAGGGGAGTGTAAATGCTGTGTAAGTGTTGTATAAAGGCTGTGCAATACCCCAGTAGTGTAAGGGGTGTGTATGGGCTGTGTAAGGGGTGTGTAAGGGGTGTGTAAGGGTGTATCAGTGTAACAGTACTCCAGGCGTACGAGGGGAGTGTAAGGGGAGTGTAAGGGGTGTGCAATACCCTAGGGGTGTAATGGGTGTGTAATGGGTGTATCACAACCCCAGGTGTGTAAGGGGTGTGCAAGGAGTGTGCAAGGAGTGTGCAAGTGTTGTATAAGGGCTATACACAATACCCCAGGTGTGTAAGGGGTGTGTAAGGAGTTTGTAATGGGTGTACAATACCCCAGGTGTGCAAGGGGTGGGTGTGTAAGGGCTGTGTAAATGCTGTGCAACACCCCAGGTGTGTAAGGACTGTGTGAGGGGTGTGCAAGGGGTGTGTAAGGGGTGTGTAAGGGATTATACAACACCTCAATGTTGCTCAGGGGCGTGCAAGGCCTGTGTGACAGCCCAGAGATGCCCAGGGGTGTGTAAGTGGTGTGTAAGGAGTGTGTAAGGGCTGCACAACACTCCAGCAGTGCAAGAGTGTATAATGGGTGTGTAAGGGGTGTGTGAGGAGTGTGTAAGGGTTGTGTCTTTACAACACCCAGAGGTGCCCAGGAGTGCACAGGGTGTGTGTAAGGGGTGTGTAAGGGGTGTGCAGTGAATCTGTAATGGGTGTGTAAGGAGTGTGTAAGGAGTGTGTCCATACAACACTTCAGGGGTGTGTAAGGGGTGTGTAAGGGGTGTGTAAGGGGTGTGCAATACCACAGGTGTGTAAGGGGTGTGTAAGGTGCGTGTCCATACAACACCTCAGGGGTGCCCAGGGGTGTGTAAGGGGTGCGCAATGGGTGTGTAAGGGGTGTGTAAGGGCTGTGCAATACCGCAGGTGTGTAAGGGGTGTGTAAGGCGCGTGTCCATACAACACCTCAGGGGTGCCCAGGGGTGTGTAAGGGGCGTGTAAGAGGTGTGTAAGGGCTGTGCAACATCCCAGCGGTGTATTAAGGGCAGTGTAAGGGGTGTGCAAGGGCTGTGTCACAGCCCGGAGGTGCCTGGGGGTGCGAGGGTTGTGAATGTTTGTGCAAAGGGTGTGCAGGGATTGTGCAAGGGCTGTGTAAGGGGTGTGTAAAGAGTGTGCAAGGGCTCTACAATACTCCAGATATGTAAAGGGTGTGTAAAGCGTGTGCAAGGAGTGTGTAAAGGGTGTGTAAGGAGTGTGCAGTGACTGTGTAAGGGGAGTGAAAGGGAGAGTAAGGAGTGTGCAGTGACTGTGTAAGGGATGTGTAAAGGACATGTAAGGGCTGTGCAAGGGGTATGTAAAGGGTGTGTAAATGGTGTGCAGTGAGTGTGCAAGGGCAGTGTAAATGGTGTGTAAGGAGTGTGTAAATGGTGTGTAAGGAGTGTGTAAGGGCTGTGTAAATGGTGTGTAAGGGCTGTGTAAGGGGTGTGCAGTGAGTGTGCAAGGCCGCACAACAGCCCCGAGCTGGGCCCGGCTCTTGGGGTGTCCCAGAATCCGGGAATGGGAATTCAGGATTGGGAGACCCGGGGCTTTGGGGGGTCCCAGGTGTTTGGAATTTGGGGTCCCCATTGCCAGGGATTGGGAGAACCTGGATTTTGGGGTCCCAGGCATCAGGATTGGGGGGTTTCTGGATTTTGGGCAACCCAAACATGCCAGGTGTCCAGGATTTGGGGGATCCCAGGTGTCTGGGGTTTGGGGCCCAAGTGTTTGGGATTGGGGGATCCAGGTGTTTGGGGGATCCAGGTGTTGAGGCTTGAGGGGCCGCTGAATTTTTTGGGGACCCAAACGCCCATCCGAGGTCTCAGGTACCACGGATTTGGGGTCCCAGGTGTTTGGGATTTGAGGTCCCAGGTGTTTGGATTGGGGGTACCCGATGTCAGGGAATGGAGACCAGAATTTTGGGGAACCCAAACATCCATTGGAGTCCCTGGTGTCAGGGATTTGGGGTCTCCCAGTGTCCAGGATTGGGAATTCCCATTGCCAGGATCAGGGATCCAGGTGTTTGGGCTTGGGGTCCCAGGTGTTTGGGGTCCCAGGTATTGGGATCAGAGATCCAGGTGTTTGGGATTGGGGGATCCAGGTGTTTGGGATTGGGGTCCCAGGTGTTTGGGATTTGGGGATCCCAGGTGTTTGGGATTGGGGGATCCCAGGTGTTTGGGATTGGGGGATCCCAGGTGTTTGGGATTTGGGCCTGGGGGCTGCAGGGCTGGGGGGTGCCCAGGGCCCCTGATTTGGGGTTTGGGGCCCAGGTGGTCCCTGTGCCCCAAGGCTGAGCGGGGCACAGAGGTGGGGATGAGGGACCCCATTTGGGGTTCCTGAGTTATTTGGGGTTCCCTGACCCCGTGTTGGGGTTGCAGGGCTGATCCGGGGGGCTCTCCGTTCGGGCTGGCACAGTGGGGTTGGATGTTTGGGGTACCCCGGGTGTTTGGGGGGTTCCCTGACCCCATTTGGGGTTGCAGGGCTGATCCGGGGGGCTCTCCCGTTTGGGCTGGCACAGTGGGGTTGGATGTTTGGGGTACCCCGGGTGTTTGGGGGTTCCTGACCCCGTGTTGGGGTTGCAGGGCTGATCCGGGGGGCTCTCCCGTTCGGGCTGGCGCGCCGGGAGCTGGCGTGTGAGGGGTACCCGCTGGAGCTGCGCTGCCCCGGCAGCGACGTCGTCCTGGTGGCCGACGCCAACTACGGCCGGACCGACGACAAAATCTGCGATGCCGACCCCGGGCAGATGGCGAACGTGCAGTGCTACCTGCCCCAGGCCCAGCCCATCATGGCCCAGAGGTGACACGGGGACATTGGGGACACTGAGGGCATTTGGGGGCATTGGGGACATTGGGGGTGTTGGGAACATTGGGGGCATTGGGGACAATGTGGGAACATGGGGACATCATGGACCCAGGGCAGATGGTGAATGTGCAGTGCTACCTGCCCCAGGCCCAGCCCATCATGGCCCAGAGGTGACACGGGGACACTGGGGACACTGAGGATGGTGGGGACACTGGGGACATTGGGGGCATTTGAGACATTGAGGACATTTGGGGGCATTAGGGACACTGGGGACATTGGGAACATTGGGGACAATGGGGGGACATGGGGACATCAGGTACCCCAGGCAGATGGTGAGTGTGCAGTGTCACCTGCCTCTGGCCCAGCCCATCATGGCCCAGAGGTGACACGGGGGCACTGGGATAGTGGGGACATTGGGAGCAGTGGGGACACTGGGGACATTGGAGACATTGAAGGGCATTGAGGGTATTGGGGACACAGGAGATACTGGGGGCATTTGGGGACATTTGGGGTATTTGGGACACTGGGGACACTGGGGGCATTGGGGGACATTGGGGGCGTTGGGAACATTGGGGACAATGGGGGGACATGGGGACATTAAGGACCCAGGGCAGATGGCGAATGTGCAGTGTCACCTGCCCCAGGCCCAGCCCATCATGGCCCAGAGGTGACATGGGGACACTGGGACACTGGGGGCATTGGGACATTGGGAGTATTGGGGACATTTGGGAACATTGGGAAGGTGTAGGAGGTTGGGGACATGGGACAGGCAGGTGACAGGAACCAGCAATGGGCCTGGGACATGGGGACAGAGGGACAGGTAGGGGACATGGGGACAGGGGTGTGCAGGGGGATGGGGACATTGTGGGGACACACGGACAAGGGTGGGACATGGGGACAGGGGTGGGACATGGGGACACTGTGGGGCACTGGGGCCCTGGCCCTGGCCCTGCACAGGATGGCACAGAGAGGACATGGGGGTGACACCGTGACACGGGGGGACACAGGGGGCATGGGGACGTGTGGAAGGCTGGGGACACCTTGGGGACAGCCTGGGGACACCTTGGGGACAGCCTGGGGACAGCCTGGGGACATGGGGACAGGCACACATGAGGGTGGGACATGGGGAGCAGGGACGTGCTGGGGACTTGGGACACGTGGGGACATGGCCCCGGTGGTGATGTGGAGGGGACCTGGGGCCAGGCAGGACGTGGGGACACCTGGGGACAGTTGAAGCGTGGAGGTGGCACAGGGGGGACACGGGGACACTGAGGGACAGTGGGGTGGGTGGCCCTGGGTGCAGCTTGGGGACAGCACGGGGGTGGCACAGCTTGAGGATGTCCCTGAGTCCCCACGGCGTCCCCCCCACCACAGGGACATGGGGCAGGCCACACCTTTGCCCTGCCCCATGTCCCCACTGTCCCCATGTCCCCATGTCCCCACTGTCCCCTGTGTCCCTGGTCCCGTGTCCCATGTCCTGTGTGTCCCCACTGTCCTGCTGTCTGTCCCCTGTCCCCATGTCCTCTGTGTCCCCATGTCCCCTCGTTGTCCCCATGTCTCCAGCTCCACATCCTCTGTGTCCCCATGTCCCTGCTGTCCCCATGTCCCCTCAGGTCCCCTGTCCCCCTGTGTCCCTGCTGACCCCATGTGTCCCCAATGTCTCTGTGTCCCTTTGTGTCCTGTGTCCCCATGTCTCCTCATGTCCTGTGTCCCTGTGTCCCCTGATGTCCCCCTGTGCTGTCCCCCTGTGTCCCCATGTCCCCTGGTGTCCCATGTCCCTCTGTGTCCCTGATGTGTCCCCCTGTGTCTGTGACATGTCCCTATGTCCCTGATGTGTCCCTGTGTTCCTGCTATCCCGTGTCCCTCCATGTCCCCACCATGTCCCCCCCATGTCCCTGCCCTGTCCCTGCCCTGTCCCTGCCGTGTCCCTGCCATGTCCCCCTGTGTACCCATGTCCTTGTGTCCCTGATATGTCCCCGTGTACCCATGTCCCCTGTCCCTGCCCTGTCCCTGACGTGTGCCCCCGTGTCCCCAGGTGCAATAACCGCACTCAGTGCGTGGTGGTTGCCGGCTCCGACGCCTTCCCCGACCCCTGCCCGGGCACCTACAAATACCTGGAGGTGCAGTACGACTGCGTGCCCTACAGTGAGTGCTGCCCCACAGCCCTGCCCCATAGATCCTGCCCCACAGATCCCATCCTGCCCCACAGATCCCATCCTGCCCCATAGCCCGGCCCCACAGCACCCCAGAGCCACCCCTGTTCCAGCCCTACAAACACCTGGAGGTGCAGTACGACTGCGTGCCCTACAGTGAGTGACCCCACACCCTGCCCCATAGATCCCATCCTGCCCCACAGCTCTGCCCCTTAGCCCTGCCCCACAGCTCTGCGCTGTCCTGCCCTACAGCACCCCCAGTCCTGGCACCTACAAGTACCTGGAGGTGCTGTCCGTCCCCCACAGGGATTGCTGCCCCATAACCCCACCCCACAGCTCTACCCCATAACCCCGCCCCACAGCTCTGCCCCACAGCTCTGCCCCACAGCACCCCCCCAGCCCCACAGCACCCAGAGGTGCACCTGGGGAGTTCTGCCCCACAGCACCCAAGGGACCCCACAGAGACCCCACAGTGCCCCCATGTCCTGCCCCACAGCACCCATGGAGCCCCATGGGGACCCCACAGTGCCCCCATGTCCCACCCCACAGCACCCAAGGGACCCCACAGAGACCCCACAGTGCCTCCATGTCTGACCCCACAGCACCCAAGGGACCCCACAGGGACCCTGCAGCCCCCAGGACCCCCAACCCCCAGCCCTGGGGGCACCCAGGCACCTTTGGGGGTGGGGTGGGATTGGGGGGGTCTCAGGGAGCCCCCAGGTGTGGGGGGAGGGGGGTCGTGCCCCCCTGGGGTCCCCCCGTGTCGCGTTTGTCCCCCCAGGCCGGGCTGTGACCCCCCCGTGTCCATCCCGGTGTGGGCGCCGTCACCCCCAACCCCAGGGGGCTCTGTGTGACCAGGGGGTCCCGGGGGGGTTGGGGTGACCCCGTCTCTCCCCAGGCGCCGTCGCGGGACCCCCAAACCCCCCCGGCCCCTCCCCCAGTTTTGCTTTGCAGCCGCCGCCGGAGCCGCCCGAGGGAACGGCCGGAGAGGGCCGGACACGGCACCGGCCCTGGGACACGGCACGGGCACAGGGACACGGCACGGACACGGCACAAACACACCAAAAACATGGCAAAAAACACGCAAAAAACACGGCAAAACCATGGCAGGAACATGGCAAAAACACACCAAAAACATGGCAAAAAACACGCAAAAAAACATGGCAAAACCACGGCAGGAACATGGCAGAGACATGGCAAAAACATGGCCAAAACCATGCAAAAAACACGGCAAAAACACAGCAGGAACAGGGCGAAAACACAGCCAAAACCACACACATGGCGGGGACACAGCAAAAACACACCAGAAACATGCAAAAACCACATGAAAACCATGGCAAAAACATGGTAGGAACATGGCAGGAAAGGGCAGGAACACGCGAAAAACACAGCAAAAACATGGCAGGAACACGGCAGGGACAGGGCAGGGACAAGGCAAAAACATGGCCAAAAACCATGGCAAAAAAACACAGCAAAACCACACTGAAAACATGGCCAAAACCATGCAAAAGCACGGCAGGAACATGGCAAAAACACGCTAAAAACATGGCCAAAACCATGCAAAAATCATGGCAAAAACAGGGCAGGAAAGGGGCAAGATCATGTGAACAGCACAGCAAAACCACACAAAAACCACAGCAGGAGCACAGCAGGAACATGCAAAAACGACAGCAAAACCACACAAAAAACACTCAAAAACCACGTCAGGACCACGTGAAAAACACACCAAAATCACTCAAAACCCACATGAAAGTCATGGCAAAGCCACAGCAAGAACAGGGCAGGAATACATGAAAACCATGGCAAAAACATGGTAAAACCATGCAAAAACCATGGCAGGAACACGCAAAAACCTCGGCAAAGCGACACCAAAAACACGCAAAACCATGCAAAGAACACACCAAAACCACAGAAGAAACACAGAAGAAACACAGCACAACCACACCTGGGGCCAGCCCTGGGAGTGCGGGAGCTCAGCCCTCACCTGGGCAGGTAAACACAGCTGGAGAAATAAACACATCTGGATAAATAAACACAGCTGGACAGGTAAATACACCTGAGATGGTTAAACACAGCTGGACAGGTGAACACAGCTGGGCAGGTAAACACAGCTGGACAGGTAAACACACCTGGACATGCTAAGGACACGATGAACACCTGAGCGTGTGATGTGTGTGCTAAATGCACACCTGGCGTGGGTTGAACACACCTGGGCACGCTCAGGGCACGCCCAGCTCACACCTGCACATGCCAAGGACACACCTGGCGTGGGCCGAGGGTCCCTGAACACACTGAGGGAGTGCCAAGGACACGATCAACTCCTGGACACACCTGGGCACGCTCAGCACACACTGAGCACACCTGAGAGCCCTCTGAACACACCTGTGCATGCTAAGGACACGCTAAGTGCACACCTTGCATGCTCAATGCACACCTGGTGCATTGGGTTAAACTCACCTGGGCAGGCTGAGGACACGCCAAGCACACACCTGGGCACAATAAACACACACCTGGTGTGAGAGCAAAGAGTGGCGGGCACAGCTGGGACACAGCTGGGCACAGCTGGGACACACCTGGGCACACCTGGAACACAGCTGGGCACAGCTGGGACACAGCTGGGAAACACCTGGGCACAGCTAGGCACAGCTGGGAAACACCTGGGACACACCTGGGCACAGCTAGGCACAGCTGGACAGAGCTGGGAAACACCTGGGACACATTAACACACGCTAATTACTCATTAAACACATGCTAATTACACACTGGGCACCCATTGATCACACTCAGGGCACACTCAGAGCTCACACTCTCACACTCACACTCAGGGCACACTCACACTCACTCTCACACTCACAGGGCACAGTCACACTCTTGCACACTGACACACTCACTCTCACACTCAGGGCACACTCACACTTGCACACTCACACTCAGGGCACACACACACACTCACTCTCACACTCAGGCACACTGACACTCACTCTCACACACTCACACACACACTCACACTCAGGGCACACTCACACTCACACTCACACACTCACACTCACTCACACTCAGGGCACACTCTCACACTCACCCAGTCACACTCACACTCACTCACACACTCACACTCACACTCTCACAGGGCACAGCCACAGTCATACTCACACTGTCACACACTCACACTCTCACTCACACACACTCACACTCTCACACTCACACACTCTCACAGGGCACAGCTGCAGTCACACTCACACTGTCACACTCACTCTCACACACACTCACACTCACTCTCACACTCACACACACACTCACTCTCACACACTCACACACTCACACTCAGGGCACACTCACACTCACACTCACACACTCACACTCACACACTCAGGGCACACTCACACTCACTCACACACTCACACTCACACACACTCAGGGCACACTCACACACACTCACACACACTCACACTCTCACACTCACGCTCACGCTCACGCTCACACACTCAGGGCACACTCTCACACTCACACACACTCACACTCACACTCACACTCACACTCACACACTCACACTCAGGCACACTCACACTCACACACTCACACTCAGGGCACACTCACACTCACACTCACACTCACACTCACACTCACACTCACACTCACACTCACCCTCACGCGCGGTCCCTGCCGGTGCCGGTGCCGTGGGGGGGTGGGGGCGGTTCGGGGGTGGGGGAGGGGCGGGGCCGCCTCTTTCCTTTGCAGGTGACGCCGGGGGCGGGGCCGAGGGGCCGCGGTTGCCCCGCCCCCCCGCCGGAGCCCCTCCCCCCCGCCGCCCTCCCCCATCGCCGTCTCTCTCTCCAGGGTGGGGGGGGAGGGGCGGGGGGGCTCAGGAGAGCGGGGGAGGGGAGCCCTGCACCCCGTCTGTCTGTCCGTCTGTCCGTCTGCCCGTGTCTGTCCCCGTGTCCAGCTGTCCCCGTGTCCGTCTGCCCCTGTGCCTGTCCCCGTGTCCATCTGTCCCGTGTCTGTCTGTCCCTGTGTCTGTCCCTGTGTCCGTCTGTCCCCGTGTCCATCTGTCCATCCATCACCTCTGTCCATCTTCCCCACCCAAGCCATCCCCATTCCCCCTGTCCATGTCTGTCTGTCCCTCCATGGCTCCCTCTGTCCATCCTCCTCCCACATCGACTCTTCCCCGTTTCTGTCCGTCTGTCCCTCTGTCCATCATTCCCATCTGTTCATCCATCCACCCCATCCCCTGTCCGTCCCTCTGTCCCTCTGTCCAGCTCCTTGTCATCCTCTGTCCGTCCTCCTGCCCATCCTGATGTCCATCTGTCCTTCCACCCCTCCGACTGTCAGTCCCTCCTGCCGTGTGTCCATCTTTTCTGTCTCTGCCCTCTGTCCCTGTGTCCCTCTGTCCCTCTGTCCATCTTTCTATGTCCCTCTTGTCCCCTGCCCATCCCCATCTCCATGTGTCCATCCCTGTGTCTGTTTGTCCATCCCATGTCCCTCTGTCCATCCCTGTGTCCATCTCATGTCCATCCCATGTCCATGTGTCCATCCCTGTGTCTGGCCCAATGTCCATCTGTCTGTGTGTCCATCCCGTGTCCATCCCATCTGTCCATCTGGTGTCCGTGTGTCCATCCCATGTCCGTGTGTCCATCTGTCCGTCTGTCCATGTGTCCGTGTGTCCATCCCATGTCCATCTGTCTGTCTGTCCGTATGTCCGTGTGTCCGTGTGTCCGTGTGTCCATGGGTCCATCCCGTGTCCGTGTGTCCATCTGTCCGTGTGTCCGTGTGTCCATCCCGTGTCCGTGTGTCCATCTGTCCATCTGTCCGTGTGTCCGTGTGTCCAGCCCGTGTCTGTGTGTCCATCCCGTGTCTGTGTGTCCATCTGTTCGTGTGTCCGTCTGTCCGTGTGTCCATCCCGTGTCTGTGTGTCCGTCTGTCCATCTGTCCATGTGTCCGTGTGTCCCTGTGTCCATCCCGTGTCCATGTGTCCATCTGTCCGTGTGTCCGTCTGTCCGTGTGTCCATCCCGTGTCTGTGTGTCCATCCCGTGTCCATGTGTCCATCTGTCCGTGTGTCCATCTGTCCATGTGTCCATCCCGTGTCCGTGTGTCCATCTGTCTGTGTGTCTGTCTGTCCGTCTGTCCGTGTGTCCATGTGTCCATCCCGTGTCCGTGTGTCCGTCTGTCCATCTGTCCATGTGTCCGTGTGTCCATCCTGTGTCCGTGTGTCCGTGTGTCCGTGTGTCCATGTGTCCGTGTGTCCATCTGTCCGTGTGTCCGTGTGTCCATCCTGTGTCCGTGTGTCCATGTGTCCGTGTGTCCATCCGTGTCCCTGTGTCCATCCCGTGTCCGTGTGTCCGTGTGTCCATGTGTCCATCCTGTGTCCGTTTGTCCATCTGTCCATCTGTCTGTGTGTCCGTGTGTCCGTCCCGGTGTCCCCGCGGGTGCCGCCGCCCCTCCCCCCGCAGGGTCTGGGGCTCCCGGGGCTTTCGGGGTCCCCCCGGGCTGGGGGGGCCGGAGCCGTTTAATCTCTTTTCTCTTTGTCTCCTCTCTCGCCCCTCCCCCTCCCCTCCCTCCCCTCCCCCGCCCGTGTGACCCCGCCCCTCCCCCCCTGCCCTCCCCCTCCCCCCCCGCACCCCCTCCCGCCCCCCCCGCCCCTCCCCCCGCTCTCTCCCGCCTTTTCTTCCGGTGCTAAAAATAGAAGTGGAACAAAAAGGTAACACGGACCCCCGCTCCGGCCCCCCCGACCCCCGAACCCTCCCGACCCCCCAGAGACCCCTGAAACCTCCCGCACCCCCAAACCCATCCCAGCCCCCCCCACCCCTGAACCCCCAAACCCATCCCAGACCCCCCCTGCCCCCCCCGTGTTCCTGCACCCCAAAATCCCCCCCAAATCCCTCCCCCCCGCCCGCACCCCAAAATCCTCCAGAGTGACCCAAATCCTGACCCCTCCCCCGATGACCCCGCACCCCAAATCCTGACCCCCCTCCCCCCGCCACCCCAAAATCCCTCTGCCCCCTCCCCCCCCCCCCGGCCCCCCAAATCCTCCAGCCCCCCCTCCCCCATCCCCTGATCCCGAACCCCCAAATCCTCTCCTCCCCCATCCCCCTTTTCCCCTCCCCCCTTTCCCCTCTCCCCCCACCCCCTCCTTGTTTCCCCTCCCCCCCCAGGTCCCCAACACCATGGGGGGGGGGGTCAGTGCCACCCCCCCTTAATTAACTCTCATTAACTCTCATTAAATTGGGGGGGCCCCCAGACCCCCCGTGTCCCCTCGGGGTCCCCGGGACCCCCCAATGTTCCCTGAGACTCCCCAGGACCCCCCGGGGCTCCCCTTGAGGGACCCTGGGACCCCCAAACCTGCGGGGACCCCCCGAGGTGTCCCCACCCCCCCACGGGGACCCCCAGAGTTTGGGGGGGCCCCTCCCCCCTCAGGTCACCCCCCAAGTCGGGGGAAGGGGCAGCCCTGGGACCCCCCCAGTCCCCCTGGCTCCCAAATCAAAGAGCCCCCCAAAAATAACCCAGAAATAACCCCCCAAAATAACCCCCAAAATAACCCCTAAAATAAACCCTAAAAGTAAACCCCAAAAATAACCCCAAAAGTAAACCCCAAAATAATCCCAGGGGGCAGCTCGGGGGGGCCGGGGCAGTGCTGGGGTCAGTAAAGGTCACTCAGGGTCAGCTGAGGTCGGTTGGGGTCAGCTGGGGTCAATTGGGGTCAGTTTGGGTCAGTTTGGGTCAGTTTGGGGTCAGTTTGGGACAATCAGGGTCAGTTGGGGTCAGCCAAGGTCACTCAGGGGTCAGTTCAGTGTCACTCTGGGTCGTTTGGGTCACTTGGGCCAGTTTGGGTCAGTTCAGGTCACTCATGGGTCAGTTGGGGTCAGGTCAGGGTCACTCCGGGTCAGATCGAGGTCACCGGAGGGGTCAGGTTAGGGTCACTCAGGGGTCACTCAGAGGTCAATTCAGGGTCACTCAGAGGTCAATTCAGGGTCAGTTTGGGGTCAGGGTGCAGCCATGGTGATCATTCGGGGTTCAGTCGGGGTCACTGAGGGTCAGTTTGGGGTCACTCAGGGTCAGTCTGGGGTCCGCCAAGGTCACTCAGGGGTCTGTTCGAGGTCACTCAGGGTCAGTTCAGGGTCACTCAGGGGTCACTCAGGGGTCACAGCCAGGGCGCCGCCCCCGTGTCCGTCTGTCCGTCCGTGCGGGAAGGAGGGGGAGGGCAGGGCGGTGACCGGGGAGGGCGTGGCCGTGGAGGGGCGGGGCTTGCGGGCAGGCGTGGGCGGGGCCGGGGGCGGGGCCGCGGCTTCTTCCCACAGGTGCCGGAGCGGGGGGCGGGGCCTAACGTGTCTCTCTCCTCCTCCTCCTCCCGCAGGGCCCGGCCCAGCCCCCCCGGACCGCGGGGCCCCCCGAGCCTGTGAGTCTCCCCTCCCCCACCCTCCGGGGACCCCCCAAAACCCCAAAAACCCCCGGGCAGGCGGGGGCTGCGGCACGGCCGGGCCAGCACACCTGGACACACCTGGATCCATGGGCACACCTGGACACACCTGGATGGGCACACCTGGATCCGTGTGCACACCTGGGCACACCTGGATCCATGGGCACACCTGGATGGGCTCACCTGGATCCACGGGCACACCTGGATGGGCACACCTGGGCACACCTGGATCCATGGGCACACCTGGATGGGCTCACCTTGATCTGTGTGCACACCTGGACACACCTGGATCCATGGGCACACCTGGATCCGTGTGCACACCTGGACACACCTGGATCCATGGGCACACCTTGATCCATGTGCACACCTGGATGGGCTCACCTGGATCCATGGGCACACCTGGATGGGCACATCTGGATCCTTGTGCACACCTGGATGGGCTCACCTGGATCCCTGTGCACACCTGGGATGTGCACACCTGGATCCTTGTGCATATCCGGGCTGTGCACACCTGGACACACCTGGCACACCTGGGCACACCTGTGAACACCTGTGCCTTGTGCACACCTGGATCCATGGGCACACCTGGGGATGTGCACACCTGGGGCCTGTGTGCTCCCAGTCCTTGTGCACACCTGGGGCTGTGCACACCCGGGCACACCTGAGCTGTGCACACCTGGGGCTGTGCACACCCGGGCACACCTGAGCTGTGCACACCTGAGCTGTACACACCTGTGCACACCTGAGCTGTGCACACCTGGGGCTGTGCACACCCGGGCACACCTGAGCTGTGCACACCTGAGCTGTGCACACCTGGGGCTGTGCACACCCGGGCACACCTGAGCTGTGCACACCTGAGCTGTACACACCTGTGCACACCTGAGCTGCGCACACCTGAGCTGTACACACGTGTGCACACCTGAGCTGTGCACACCTGAGCTGTGCACACCTGGGGCTGTGCACACCTGGGCACACCTGGGGCTGTGCACACCTGGGCACACCTGAGCTGTGCACACCTGAGCACACCTGAGCTGTGCACACCTGGGGCTGTGCACACCTGAGCACACCTGGGGCTGGGCACACCTGAGCACACTTGAGCTGTGCACACCTGGGCTGAGCACTCACAGGTGCCCATGCACACCTGGATCCAGCTGCACGTCCAGGTGTGCCCCCTGCACACGCAGCCCCCGCGCCCCCCTGCACATGCGTGTGCGACAGGGCACAGGTGGGGCAGCGCACGCACCTGGGCAGGTGTGACAGGGACACACACCTGTGTGAGCACATACACTCGGGAAGGTGTGACAGGGATACACACCTGGGCAGGTGTAACAATGACACATGTGGACAGGTGTGACAGGGACACACACCTGGGCAGGTGTGACAGTGACACACGTGGACAGGTGTGACAGGGACACACACCTGTGAGCACACACAGCTAACGGCCACAGGTGTGAATACAGAATGATGCAGGTGTGGCAGCTCTCGCACACCTGAGCAGCCACACCTGAGCGTGCAAATGTGCTGCTGCCTGAACACACCTGCGCACACCTGTGCTCCCACCTGTGCTCACACCTGTGCACACATCCCCACAACCCCCCATGCAAACGCACGGCCAGGTGAACACGTGCCCCCATGCACGTGCAAATGGGCTCACACAGGTGTGTGTAACTGCACAGGTGTGTGCACCCCTAGAACGGAGGGGGGTGTGTGCACACCTGTTCACATGTGCACACATGAACACACCTGTGCTCATCTAAGCACACTTGTGCTCACACCTGTGTGCTCACACCTGTGCACACCTGTGCGCTCACACCTGTGCATTTCTGTGCTCCACTTTGCACACCTGTGCTCACACCTGTGCACTCACCTGTGTGCTCACACCTGTACACGCACACCTGTGCTCAGCTTTGCACACCTGTGCTCACACCTATGTCACGCCTGTGTCACACCTGTGTCACACCTGTGTCACACCTGTGCTCAGCTTTGCACACCTGGGCTCACACCTGTGCTCACACCTGTGCTCACACCTGTGCTCAGCTTTGCACACCTGGGCTCACACCTGTGCTCACACCTGTGCTCAGCTTTGCACACCTGTGTCATACCTGTGTCACACCTGTGTCACACCTGTGCTCACCTGTGCCGCCCCGCACACGCGTGTCTGTCCCGGCCCCTCCCCCTCGTGCCGCGCCCCGGGCGGGGGGCGGGGCCAGGCTGAGGGGCGTGGCCAGGCTGAGGGGGCGGGACCCCAGCCCGGGGTCCCTTTTGTGGGTGTGGCACTGGGGGGGGGCGGA